>NW_026733080.1:0-90000 GCF_028476545.2 Physella acuta
GTAGATGGTATGCATACATGCCTTCCGTCACCCTAAAGGGCTATTGTATCATTTTTTTCTTATATCGTTACGATATCCCATCGTATCATCTAGAAAACGGGGAGAAGATTCTTGTTTGTTTTATTTAAACGCTTGATGCGTATCTCCCCACCCCCTCCCTCATCCCACACCCTCGTTTGTTTTTATCTTCTTGCACGGTGCCAAGGGATCCCGCTACGAAACAAATTTTGTATTGTGTGTTGGTGTGTGAGTGAGTGTGTGTGTGTGTGTGTATTCGTCTATGTGTGTGTATGTGGGTGTATGTGTATGTGTATGTGTATGTGTATGTGTATGTGAGTGTATGCGAGTGAATATGTGTGTATGTGTGTGTGTGTGAGTCTATGTTTGTTTGAGTGCATGTGTGTACTCGTGTGTGTGTGAGTGAATGTGTCTATGTTTGTGTGAGTGTATGTGTGTATGTGTATTTGTGTGCGTGTGTACGTGTGTGAGTGTATGTGTATGTATGTGTATTTGTGTACGTGTGTGCGTGTATGTGTGTATGTGTATTTGTTTATGTGTGTACGTGTGTACGTGTGTGCGTGTATGTGTGTATGTGTATTTGTGTGCGTGTGTACGTGTGTGCGTGTATATGTGTATGTGTGTGTGTGTATTTGTGTGCGTGTGTGTGTGAGCGCTAGACCTGGTTCAACTACGAGATATCTTGTTTCCTTTACGTCTGGCTGTTGTCTATCACGCTAGTGCTAACTTGTTGCAATCAAAATGTTATAATTAATTAATTTTTTTTAACTTAAAAAAATCTTTTTAATTTGGGCTAATACCGCAGCTCTAAAATATCAAAGGAACTGATACGCTATACTTTACTGGCGTTAGTTCAAAGAACTTTTTTTTTTTAAACTACTGAAAATAAAATTATTTCTCGACTTGGTTACATAGTGAGAATAGTAGCTGTGTGTAGTTAATTAAATTGGGATTTAACATTGTTGCCAAAAGACTTTGCGCATAAACTAAACATCAAACTAGATTCAATTATTTTTATTCGTTTTGTCTAGAATAATGACACGATATATTTATGAATCGTAAGTATAGATGATGTCTTTGTCTATTTCCGCCGTTTATTGAGAATGCTAACAGCATCAAAGAGTTTGTATGATCTTGGATTTTAGAACTTGTTTGTATGCTTTTTAACTTAGCCTATTATTTTCTAGGTATGATCTTGGTTTTATGAACCAGAGTGATGATCTTGTGTGTATGATCTTGATTTATATATCAGACAAATTAATCTGAGTATTGTTTCGCTGAAGTTAAAATATTTTAGTGCATATTTTGATATACGAATGCTCGTAATTTTATGTGGGTTTTTTAATTAAGCCTACATGAATTTATACTTAAACTAGCCGTCCTGGCCAGGCCCTGCTCTGGCTTCTGTGAAAAACCTTTCTGTTAAAGACCATTACCTGTGTGTTTAGTAATCATCATAAACCCGGCATTGCCCACCCAAACCACAACCAACCAAAACAACAAAACGCAAACATAACGCTAACACAATTACAAATACAAACGAAAACAAAAACCTAACAACAAACCCAACCACAACCACAAACACCAATACAAACACAAAGAAAAAACAAACAAAAAAGCAAACGAAAACAAAAACCTAACAACAAACCCAACCACAAACACCAATACCAACAAAAAAAACAAAAAAAAAAAACGAAAAAGCAAACGAAAACAAACCAAATCCAAACGCAAAACCAACCAAAAACACAAATACAAACCCAAACAAAAAAACACAAACAAAAACGAAAAAAGAAAGAACAAAAACGAACCAAATCAAAACGCAACCACTAACGCAAACCCACCTAAACACAAAGAAAACACTAACGCGAACATAAACGCCCGGGGCGGAATCACCTGTTTTAGCTTAATGAACGACTATAGTACCCCAACTTATTCATAGTCTTTTGCACTCACTTAAACGAACGCGCCTGTTTCAATTTGATGAACAATTTTAATACTCCAAGCTTATCCGTATAAATACCTACAACATTTGCACTTGATCAATCCCCGCTAATTATGTAATTATTTTTTTTTTCCCAACACCAAAACAAAGTAATTAAAAAGTAAATTATTTTCGACTAATGCAATGGTTTTATAAAGGGAAGTAATTTTGTTTTCCTAATTTATCAAAGGGAAGTAAGTGCTATAGGACTAAATAAAGACATAATTAGAATTTTTGTAAAAGATTATATTTTTTTAAAACTTGTGTTTAATGAACATGCCGACAATTATTACTATAATTTGAAAAATGAAAATTATTTCCCAACACTTTCAATAGTAATTTTTTAGCTCATAAATTTAGACAAATGCGCACGATAATTTTCTAACACTTAAATTCATACAATTCCAACGACAAACATATGCATTACATACAGAACTGAGCTTTATATATTAGATACACACACTACATCCCCACTACACGCCACCCACACTACACGCCCCTCACACCACACGCCCCCACACCTCACGCCCCCACACCTCACACCCCTATACCTCACGCCCCCGCCCCCACACCTCACGCCCCCACATCTCACGCCCCACACCTCAAGCCCCCACACCTCACGCCCCCACACTACACACCCACACACCCACACACCTCACGCCCCCACACCTCACGCTTCCCCCCCCCCCCCACCCCCACACCACCTACATCCCGTGTCTACCTACCACGGCCCGAAGCCACACGGCTCAGGTATTAATTTGTGAACCAAATCAAATATTCGTCCAACTGTTCATCCAGATCTTTCTGTGGCCGGGGGCTACAGAAGAAAGTTCAATGTTTGAAATTTCTTACATCAGTGGGTTCTCAATCTTTTTAGAGGTACCGAACCCCATCTTTTTATATGCGTATTCGCTGAACCCTTCTTAATGAACCTATTGTCCGCACTGACAAAATTCGATCGCGAATCAAATGATTCCGGTGTGTGTCTTGACCTCCGCCAAATCCCTGAGACTGACTCACTGGGGTTCAATCGAACCAGGGTTTAGAACCATTGCTCTAGATCATTTTTAGTATTCTACCAACCCTACTTACACCCCTCCCCATTTTTTTTCTTGCCTCCACATCTTCCCATACCACAACCTATAATCCCCCCCCCCCCCCCTTCATATAGCCTACCTGTTTTTTGTTATCATTTTCTCATACCACTTTTTAAAAAAAATCCTTATATTATTTTTTTATCCTACCTCCAATTTACTATCACCTTATTTAAATTTAATTTTTTAATTTTCATTTCCATATCTTCTCACCCCAACCACCCCACCCCCTTCCCCCTCTCTACAATTCCCTGCTCACCCTCGTCGTTGTCACACTCAATATAGTCCCGCAAGTACTGTCTAAAAGTTAAAACGAGTGAGTAGAATTTATTAAACATTGATGCGGCGTTGAGAATTGGCGAACGTCCGCGAAGTCAGGAAAAAAAAAGTAACTTTATTACTAGTGTGAGCAGTAGGGCGTATAGGCGTGTCACGCGTTAAGCGTGAGTAAGATGGCCCGGGGATGGGGTGGGGGGGGGGGGGGTGAATCACACACCATTTTGGGCTACACACTGAATGGACAACAACGCTGATGGATTGACTACATTACACGTTAAATGGACTATAGTTTGTGTTACTTCCAAAGACAGGGAGTTAAGCTTAATGCGATGGTTTCTATCTGTTGTGTTCAATGTTGGCTAACAACATCTGTTAGGGTGTGTGGGGGGGGGGGGATGTGTGTGGGAAAGTGAGAGGGAGGATTGTTTTCTGTAATGTGTATACATTGCATGTGCGGGTATTAAAACGAGATATGTAGGAGTGTGAGATGTGGGTAAGGTGTGAGGTAAAGGTGTGTTGGTAAGGTGTGTGGGTAGTCTGTGAGTAACGTGTGAGGGTAAAGTGTGTGGGTAAGGTGTGTGGGTAAGGTGTGATGTAATGGTGTGTGGGTAAGGTGTGAGGTAATGGTGTGTGGGTAAGGTGTGAGAGTTGAATGTGTGAGGAAAGTGTGATCGTAAAGTGTGTGGGTAAGGTGTGAAGTAAAGGTGTGTGGGTAAGGGTTGAAGTAAATGTGTGAGGTAACGGTGTGTGGGTAAGGTGTGTGGGTAAGGTGTGAGGGCTGAATGTGTGGCTATGGTGTGAGAGTAAAGTATGAAGAAAAATGTTCGAAAGAAACGAGGGAGTTCATCTATTAACGTCAATAGAGTTGAACCTCATCTCCACTGAAAGCTAGAATATCCTAATGAAGACATTTAATTTATTCAGCTACACCAAATGAACATAATTATACTATTAGCATTAATTACTAATTAGAATGATTTTGATAAATAAGTTAATTACGTGTATTTTAGTTTGGGTGTCATGATACATCAGATAAATATTATTAATTAAGGTTAATTAATGAATGTGCTGTTGTTTTGTTTTCACCAGACACACTAAGGGAGTACTTTCACAAGTTTGGGGAAATCAAAGAAGCGCAGGTGATGAAGGATCCGACCACACGGAGATCAAGGTAAGGTTCGAATCCCAGTTGTGCGGGCGTTTTGGGTTGTCTTCCGTAGGATTGGGGGAGTGAGGTGGGGTGGGGTTTTTATCAGTGTTTCTTCCAGACTTTTTTCTCCGGGGGGGGGGGGGGGGGGGCACTTGAAATTTTCGGGGGGGGGGGGGGGGGCGGTAGACTTTCTTCGGGGGGGGGGGGGGCGGACACTGTTAAAAGTATATATTTTCTATATAAATTATATAAATTTCATTTCGTTCGGGGGGCGGTAAAAATTTTTCGGGGGGGGCTAAGCCCACCCCCCCCCCCCCGAAGATATGCCTGGAAGAAACTCTGGTTTTTATGCATCGTAATGGGTGGGGGGGTAGTATAGGGGTGGTGGGGTGGGGTTTTTGTGCATCGTGATGACAACTCGGGATCGTATAGGGGTGGGCGGACGTATTTTTTTGCGTATTGTGAAGTGCGTGGGGTTCGTAAAGGGTTGGGTTTTTTTGCCCGTCGTTATTGGAGGGGGGGGGTCGTATACGTGTGAATGGGGCGGGTATTTGGTAGCGTGATAAGGGGTGGGACGTATAAGGATGGGGGTATATTGTGTCGTAATTTGGGGGGGGGGGTTGGTTGTGGTATTAGTGGTTTATACCACAAGCCGTTGTAGAGAATGTCTTGTGTTTCTCAATGCCAAATCTCCTGGATTGTAGCTTAACGCCTGGTCTGGTTTAGAACCTGGGCCACGGACGTGTAGGACTGTTATCTATCGGAAATTAACCCTTCAGTTCCCAGTGTTCACTAACGATATTTTAAAAAGTCGATGTATATACACGCCATCTTTGTTGCGTATGTCCGTCTGATTCTGCGACATCAATTCACCACATTATAAAGAAAAACGAGCGAGGTTATATAGGGTTAATACCAAGAAAAACGGGAGTGGGTCTGATAGGGTTAATACCGATAAACTAACGTGATAGTATCAGGAACGGGAGGGGGGGGGGGATGTGGATGGGGGAGGGGGGAGACTGGAGAAATTGAGATTGATGATGGAACGGCCTATAATGACTGGCCAATCTAAAACTAGGACAACGGTTATTGCCTGCCCGGGATGAGTTGCATCCCGTATACGGCCATCACGTGACGGCCAGGCGCAGCTTTACGAGGGCTGGACGGTGCCGAGTGCCTATGTTGTCAGGACTGCTGGCCTGGCTTCTCGTTATTGCCAGAGTGTCACACGTTAGAGAGGAGTGAAGTAATGGGGTGTAATGCGGTGTAATGGGGTGTAATGCGGAGGAAGATATGGGGGGAACGGATGGTCTATTTTTAGAAAGAGTTAGCCATCTTTTCATTAATGCGTCTAGGTTCGACCGTGCATTCGACCATTAAACTTTATTTTCACTTCCGCTATAAAATTAATTTTAAAATCAAACTTTTATTGTGTTATCCTACATTAAGTAACACACTGCATGTGTTTAATGTTAATTTTGATAAAAATTTAAAAAAATATATATTTCTATCATAAGCCTATATTTATAAAAAAGGGGCATTATTGTCCTCGAATTTCTGGTCACCCTATACTTCAGCCTCAAACATGGTATCGCCATGTCACATCAGCTGGTATCGACATCGTATCCTCTAACAAATTACAGGCGTAAACCAGAACAATGCTGTGCATCGGAGACCGATATCGGGAATATCGATTTTTAATTGTTTGAATCGGATTAATAAAATAATCGATTACGCATCTGGAACCACCCGTTACAAGGCGTGTTGTGTAATGTGTTTATCCAGAACACACTAGGAATTAATGCATGGTTGGGTTCGATTACTTAAATAAACCCCACACATGTTAGTTTTATAAAAAAAAAAACAAATTGTTGTTTATTTAATCAACGTGATTTAAATAAACTTTTAAAAAAAAATCGATAATACATTTCTGATGTTATGAGTCCCATGACCTTGACCTTTCCAGTTCTATTGATAGATTCCCGCGTGGAGTTCTCACAAAAGCTGGCTCATCATTGTTATATATAACTTTATTGAATTATTCTACAGTTTCCACTTATCTCCCCTTTCTCTCTCTCGCCGTGTTACCTCCCCTTGTATTCTTTTCTCCGCTCCGGCTTTCTTATCTCCCCTATCGACCCGGGCCGTGAATACACGCGCAATTAGCGCTAGTTTTAAACTAGTCAGGCGTGCATTGTAGACCGAGTTTTGCTCAAATGGGGTGGAGGTTGGGGGGGGGGGGGGGTAGAGTTTTTGTAATATCATGGGGGGGGGGGAGGGTTGATTTTTGGTGAGTTCCATCAGTCAACTTTGAGTTTCTTGAAGTCAACCAGGGGATCTCAAAGTCAGATGACTGGTGTTGTTACAGTCAACATTATGGATGAGGTCATCTATAGCATAGGGTTTATCTTAATCCGCAGTGAGAAGGGGTTCTAAATATTAAAATGGCAGGGGTTCTAAAATCCCACCGGAATATTGTTTTATACTGTCTTATGATTGGAGTTATGTGGTTCTGCATTTGTCAGAGGTTCTAAATATATATATATAAATTGTCGGCGCTTTTAAAATGCAGCTAGACTTAAAACAAGAAGAATTATTATTATTGTTCTAAAAGTCTTATACAAAGATATACGCATTTTACAAAATGACTGCGCGGCAAGTTCAAAACTACTGCGCGCCCGCGCAACCGCGCAGCTTAGAGGGAGCACTGCTAACCAGTCAGTGAATCTTCTACCCAACCAACTAGCCATTCAACCCACAACCCTGCTAACATACCAGTCCATATATCACACAACCAACCACTTACTCAATCTAACCCAAAAAACCAACCAGCCTAAACAACCATCAAACCAGCCCGACAAGTTACGACTTCACAACTCGTCAACCACTCACCAACCCTCGACTCACCCATCACAACCCATATACACATACATACATACACCTTTTCCTACTTCACCTGCACCCATCTCTCCTAAATCCCCCCTTTCCGTGATTGAAAGAAATCTCCAACCTTTTCCTGCAAGTGAACAATACCATTAGGTCTGGAACCCAATGATCGTCCGTGCTTGACCAGAACCCCCCACCCCCTATCCGATAAAAGGATTTCCCTGTTTGCTCAGGAATTAGGTTTTCGCTTTCTGCCTTACACCGAAATATGATTGCAATCTTTTCTAAAATAAGAACAGGAAAAAAAGAGGATCTTTGCCTACCGTTACATTAAAATGATTTCATGAGGGGAGAAAAGGGTGGTTGTGGGTTGTCTGTTTGAAATCCAGGAAATGACGTCAAGTAGGAGGGGGTATTTGTCTGGAAATTATGACGTGCAGTAAACGGGAGCGGGAGGGTGGGGGGAGGTACTCACTCATGATCATGTCGCTCAATTTAAAAAAAAAATGACGGAGGGTGAGGTAGACCCCGTAATTGCGAAATATAGTGGACGTTAAGTAAAGGCTTGGCTATTTTCTTGTATTAAAATCATATAACAGTAAGGGCCGGCTACTCTATGATCCGATGACGTATTACAGACAGTATGTGGTGGTTACTCCTCTTGTATTACACCATTGGCTGTCGAGTTTCAAGAGGTATTCTTGGCTAAGCTCAAGAGCTTTAATATCTGCGGGTGCAACAGGAATCGATGTATCTTTAGCTCCGACTTCCGCATGGCTAAAATCCGGTTAAAGGCTAAAGATCCTAATTTGTGCATGTGGAATTTTTTTTTTTTTTTTTTTTTTTTTTTTTGGAAATACAACTAGGAATAAGATAAATTATGACAGAGGTCTGATATGGGGATAGTAGGTTTGTGTGTGTGTGTGTGTGTGTTTGTGTGTGTGTTTGTATGTGTGAGAGTGATGTGTGTGTGTGTGATGGAGAGGGGTGTGGGAGGGTTGGTTCCTGAGCCCACTTAACTATTGATTTCAAACATATGTTTGATTTCCATAGTATATGGTTCCTGCTAATATCGACCTTTGAACATTCATACCCCAAATTTGATAAACATTTGAATAATTCTTCATTTATGAAATAATTACCTGAGCAATTGTAGTTAATGTAATATGACAATAGTCATTATTTTTATGTGTCTCCAGGTTATGTGAGTGTTTGTGTGTGTGGGTGGTTCTAATTGTGATTTCTCGATGCTATGTCGGTGTATGTATGTGTGTGTGTGTGTGTGTGTGTGTGTGGATTGTGTAAAGTTCAGCTTAATTGGAGTGACGTCATTCACGTGCCACATTTATAGTAACAGTCAAAACATGTTTTTTTTTTAAAAATATTATGTTAATATTTTTTTACGATACCCACAATGCCTCTCCGAACGCTGACGCCTCGTTCTGACTTCAGAATTCGACTGACAGGCAATTAAGAGCAATCATCTTAAATTGGGCTGGGGTTAACAGCGTTTCGGTGTTGTAGACAAGCCTGGTACCTGGTAGCTTTGGCACCGACACCCCCCCCCCCCCACTCCAATTCCGTACCACAACAAATTGAAATTGATTGCATATTGGCCAGGTGACAGCCAGAATTAGAAATTCGATCGCCGTAACCGGAAGTTGCCACTTTCACAGTTCCGCCAAAATGTTGAGAGTGACATTGTATTTTTTTTCCTTAATTGGTTAGGGTGGGGTGAGGCAGGTAGGGAGGGTTTATAATGGACTTAAGTGTGCTGGGTATCGATGTTGTTGAGTCTGGGTTTGAATCCTTGTCGAGTGGCTGCTTTAGAATGTTGTACTAGTAACATGGCCCGGCTTTTACCGGGGCCATCTAGTTTGGGATTATACAAGTGCGTTTTGGTATCACCCCCACCCTCTATCACCTTTATGTGAGAGTGTGTGTAGGGGGGAGGGTGTAGACTCAATTCCTAACCCCGCCTGCAATAGCAATAGCTTAACGTTTTTTATACCACTGGTCGTTACTTCCCTATACGAGTCTGGAACCTCCGCTTAAAAAAATTATGACTTCCATGTCTGGTCGATCCACTCACACCCCCCCCCCATACCTCTGATCCCCTCCCCCCTCAACCTCTGACCCCCCACCCTCTCACCCTCAACCTCTATACCAACTGTATCATTGCAAATACGTTATTTGATAATTGCCCGCGTATAACTCCACTTCGATACTAAACCCACTAATCTTGTAGAGTCTATTTCTATACTGGGCAGCGCAGGCAACACAGGACTCCGTGTACCTGTCAATCACACAGCGTGTCACACACCTATCACCAAAAAAAAAACACAACAACAAAAAAAACTTTCAAAGAAAAAAAATAAAATAGCCCGTATTTTCACTTCACCGCAGCTAAGAAAACACAAGTGTAAAAAAAAAGGAACGAAATTTTTTTTAAGGCAGTTTAGACAGGAAGACGGAAAAAAAAAACCGGTTTCTTTGTAAGTTTTTTTTTCTTCTCTTGTTATGATAAATTGCTTGGGATTTTCCTTTTCTTTCTGTTTAGGGGCCGCTACTAAGGGGTGGTTGTCTGCAGACCTCGCAAGTTGCGTCCCTTGTCAATCTCGTTTTTTTTCTCTCTCTCGCTACAATTTCGCGTTTAGCTGTGTGTTGGGTGGTGTGTCGCTGACGGTTTGAATGTGGTGTGACAGTTTGTCAAGACGGTAATGGTGTTTTGACAGAGAGATAGGGGGGGAGGGGTGAATATTGAGAGGGGAGGGGTGAATATTGAATGGGGGAGGGGAAAAGATTGGGGGTGGAGGAGTAAATATTGAGAGGGGAGGGTGAATATTGAGAGGGGAGGGGTGAATATTGAGAGGGGAGGGGTGAATATTTATGGGGAGGGGTGAATATTGAGAGGGGAGAGGTGAATATTTATGGGGAGGGTGAATATTGAGAGGGGGTGGTGAGAAGGGTAAATTGAGAAAACGACAAACCAATTATTACTGTCATGGTTTATTAGGTCGAACTGACTTGAAAACAAATTAATGAACTTGATTGCGATCAGATGACGACAACAGTATACCCAAAGCAATCAAATAACCGTAACAACAACCCAAAACTTAACCTGTTTGTATATTCTGTCTTAAGAAAGCAATAAGAAATTAACAGTCAACAACACAAACTGGTACAACACCTGAACAAAAACACACATCAATAAACACACAGCTTTGCTAAACACGTAAATAAACACAACACATCACTTAACGCAAAACCTACCAAAACTCATCGTAATTTAACACACCATCTAACTTAAACACAGCACCCAACTAAACACATAACTTAACTTAAACACTTAAAAACACACGATACGAAAAAAATAAACACCACTCCTATCCCGACCTCATCCCCCTACCCAACTCTAACCCTACCGTCCCCATCCCCCCTACCCACCTCTAACCCAATCGTCCCCATCCCCCCTACCCACCTCTAACCCTACAGCCCGATCAAACGGTACTAAAAATAGACCCACCTTGAGGTTCGCGCTGATAAGGTCAAGGCTGAATATCCCTGCTCAGTCTATCGCCTTGGGTGGGCCTAGATGACCCTTCCCTCCCCCCCCCCCCCCCCGACCTCTCAATACCTCATGTGTGAGCGTGTATCCACCCCGCCCCTCCACATTCTGAACAGAAACCTCGCTCTACATACCGGAATAAGTAACGACATGTCTTTATTTCATTAGCATAATTAATTAGCATATTTCCACGCCAGAGATAGAGATGCAGTTGTGTTGACGGGCACGGGGAAATGTGATCGTCTGCAGGTTTTCAAGGTCACTTCACCGCTCGGCTTTAGCCGTCTGCGCGCTCAATTTGGCGCCAATTTTAATTTCTCGGCCGGGGAGAGATACCGTTTGGTGTGGTTGGACCTTTTGATGTATCCCACTATTCTCTATATTATACAAGTATGTGTGTGGGGGTGGGGGGTGGGGCGGGGCTGGATTGATAAACGCAACAAAGAGCAGTATGCTGCGTGTACATAAACCTTAATGAAGCTTGCAATTAATGTTTATAATGAGAGCAGGAGCGGCTTGTTGAATGTATAAGACTCTGCCTCTGTGATTCATTAATCCGATTAATGCACAAAAGACAAGCTTGAAGATTAAAACTAAAAAAATGCATGCCTTTTTCTATGAAAGACAGCCTTGATTATTTAAGAAAGATAATCCACACAATATGAGAAGGATAAAGGATAACTCTTCGTGACAAAATATGTTTTACTTTGTATTTATAATGGAATTTGATTTAGCTGATATTTAAAATCCTTATATAACATTTATAATACATAGGAAAATAAAAATAAAAATACAAGTTTATTTTGTCACGTTGAACGTTTGATACACATCGTTGTAGTCAACTACTCATTAAATTTTAGTATTAATCATTTGATTTAAGTGAGCATCAATTCTGTGATTTAAATGAGCATTAATCATGATGTTATTTAAGTGAACATTAATCATGTGATTTACTTACTTACTTAATCCTCATCACTCCCTGTGGAGTATAGGGCAACAACAAATCTCCGCCATTCCACCCTGTCCTGGGCGAGCCACTTTAGTTCATGCCAGGTTTTGCCAGTAGCCTGTACTTCTTCTTCCATCTCCCTCCTCCATGTTCCCAGTGGTCTTCCTCTACTTCTCTTTCCGGGTGGGTTCCACTTCAGCGCCATGTTGGGGAGTCTTTTTTTGCTCATGCGTAGGACATGGCCCAGCCATCTCCATCTCCTCGTTCGAACTTCTGAGACAATTTCGTTTAATCCTGTCCTTCGCCATATATCCTTGTTCGGGACTTTGTCGTCCCACTTTATCCTGAGGATGCGTTGGAGGGATCTTCTTTCAAAGCCTCATGTGATTTAAGTGAACATTAATCATGTGATTTAAGTGAACATTAATCATGTGATTTAAGTGAACATTAATTATGTGATTTACGTGAACATTAATCATGACATGAGATAAGTGCTTATTTTTCTAACGTCATCCATTTCGGTTACTGGTCAGGATAAAGCTCATGTTAATTTAATTAAGTGATTCGTCTCCTTGTTTCGGGTTCGTTGATACTATGAATTAATTTGTCATTAAGTTGTGGGTTCGTTGATGCTATAAATTAATTTGTCATTAAATTTTGGGCTCGTGTAGCGATTTTATTATTAACGAGCCGGCCCGCGGCATAACATACGCCGCTTTTTTTTGTGAATTTCATAATTTCATTTTCATAATCTGTGAACTCGACAGTACCAACGCAGCCACTGAAAATATTTCTATAAGTAGCTCGTTAAGGACCATAACTCCCCCCCCTTCCTTTCCCCCCCCCCCCTACGTTTAAAATCGTTGGCTCTGCTTGTAAACATTTAGACATTTAGAGTGAACACAGCTCACTAAAACCATGTAGGGGTGGGGAAGTAGGGAGCGCGTTTGCAGCTTGTTTTCTAGCGGCTCCCAGAAGAGAATTATATATATAGATTTGGATATACCTAATGAAGTAAGGTTTGCTTAGGCGCACGTAAATGGTAAAAAAATTATCATTGTTTGCATCGTAGTTATAATCATTGTATAATTGCTTGTATTTTTTTTTCTTTTTTTTTTTTTTTATAGTTGCTTGTTTTTATTAATGTTTATTTTTTTATTTAATTTATTTTTAATAAAAATTTGGAAACGCTTCACGATTCTGCGTGTCAACTCCCTGCTTGTTTAACTGTTTGAATTATTGTTAAGTATGCTTATATCATTGCTTGTGTCATTATTTGTATCATTATTTTTACGACTGCTTTTATCAATGTTGGTATACTTTTACCATCATTGTTTTCTATCAAAATTTATATCGCTGCGTGTATCTATTTTCTAATCATTCCTTAAATTAGAATGATATATTACCACGAATATTTCAACATTACTTAGACCCACAAGCAAAACTCTTTCTTTTTTCACCTAGTTCCCTCCCCTCCTCTCTCTACAAGAAAAATGTCCCCCTTCCTTTTACAACGCATTTGCATTCAAACTATCCCAAACTCAAAGGATAATCCCAAACTAACTCGACACAGTCTTCTGTTTAAAAATGCGATACAATTTTTTTACGAGCGTAATACAAAGAGTCGTTCATATATCGGTAATTCCCGATTAAGCAGTCGTCTTATTACGTGGGGACACGCCCCGGGTAGGGGGGGGGGGTTAAGAACTTTAGGAGCCTCGAACCCGTGGGAAATTAAAAGACGATGGCCAGAGAACAACACAGTCTTCTGCTGGGTTAACTGGTGCTACTGTGTAGGTAATGGTTTTTGTCACTTGGGTGTGGTGGTGGTGGTGGTGGTGGTGGTGGGGGGGGGGTTGTGGGGGTGTGGTGGTGGGGGTGTGGTGGTGGTGGTGGGGGTGTGGTGGTGGTGGTGGTGGTGGGGGTGTTGTGGTGGTGGTGGGGGGGGGGTTGTTGTTGTTGTTGTGGTGGTGGTGGTGGTGGTGGTGATGGTGGTGGGTGTGGGTGGTGGTGATGGTGGTGGTGATGGTGGTGGTGGTGGGGTGTGGTGGTGGTGGTGGTGGTGGGGGTGTGGTGCTGGTGGTGGTGGTGGTGGTGGTGGGGGGGGGGTTGTGTGGTGGTTGATGGAGCTGTGTCGTGTGTGGTGTGTGGGGGATGTATATGTATATGAAGTATGGTGTTTTGTTGATGTTGAGGATGTATGCTGCGCGGTGTTTGATTTTGATGTGTAGTTCTTTGTGGATATTGGTGGAGGTGGTGGTGGTGGTGTGTGTGTGTGTGTGTATATGTATATGAAGTATGGTGTTTTGTTGATGCTGAGGATGTATGCTTCGCGGTGTTTGACTATGATGTGTACTACTTTGTGGACATTGGTGGTGGTGTGTGTGTGTGGATGCATATGTATGATATGCATTATTGCGTTTTGTGGATGTAGGTGAAGTAGGCTGCGCGGTGTTTGTGGGCATTAATGGTGTGTGTGTGATGTATGTTGTGTGTTGGATGTTGCTGTATGTTCTATAGAGAACACCAAAGTTTGTAGCTGAATGCTAGCCATCGCTTCACGCTGTCTTTAATATGTTGGATGACGTATGTAGTATGCTGGAGTTTCCTGCTGGGTGCCGTACAACGGATATGACTTATAGCTCCATCTGTCACCCCCTCCCTATTGTCTGGATGTAGTGTGTTGTGTATCGTATTTACTACTCTAATATTTGTTGTATACCCGACACCTGTCTTAATGCAGTATACAATATGATGATTTGGGAAGGACTTATCGTGCGATGTCGTCAACAGTTAACAAAATATCACGGCATACTAAGGATAATCCGTCCTACACATCCTAAGGATAATCCGCCCTACACATCCTAAGGATAATCCGTCTTACACATCCTAAGGATAATCCGCCCTACACATCCTAAGGATAATCCGTCATACACATCCTAAGGATAATCCGTCTTACACATCCTAAGTATAATCCGTACTACACATCCTAAGGATAATCCAAACATATTCAACCACAACACAATTAAATTCAGTCCTACCATTCGTTAAAAAAAAGAACACCCCACATTTGTTTTACTGACGTCATCATCTCGTGTGTCCCAACACAAAGGTGTGTCCAGCATCGGCCTTGACCTACGTCCCCTTGATTGACAGCCAGTGTCCAATCCGTATTGACGCTATCGATCTCCGCACGTGTACACGGTGACCTGTGTACGTGAGGTCATCTACCCGTGCATTAGGTCGACCTTCATGGGTTTGTGAGTGTACCGCTACATTAACCTAGTACATCATTTTACGCGTTTTTCGCATGGATGGAAAAAGGTGGATCGATTTTTAAAAAAAAAATGAAAAGAAAAACCGCAAATGAACCGAACAACACTAAGGTGTTTCAAATATTACCTGGGTCTCAGAACGAAAGCGTGGCAGGTAAAACGTATCTCACTAGCTTATCTTCAGGCTGGACAAGTTTTTTTTTTTTTTTTTTCAAAACAAGGAATTTTTAGACAAAGACGGTCGGGGGTGTTGTTGGTGCTAGCGCTACCCCTGGGGCTTGGCGTGTACTTAGTTTAGCAGAGATCCAGCTTTTGGCCAAAAGTTATCTCCCCCGGTCTCTCCTCTCCCCACCCCACCCCCACCCCCCCACACACACGTCTATTATAACCGTCACACCAAAAACTTTTAAAGAGTATAAAAAGATAAAATCTAGAATTACGAATGGAACTTATTCTATAGTAAGAGATATACAACATTTATAATCACGAATGGAACTTATTCTACGCTAAAAGATATACAACATACTATACGTATAAAACAGAAGCATTACATAATCTGTGAGAAGATTAAGGAATAACACATATTGTTTCGGCCGACTGGCTTCATCAGAAATAAACAACAATACTTAGTTTTTTCAGTTACCTCAAATCAAATCAGTAATCAGTAATGCATGTCGTTTACATGAATAGAGAGTTTGTGTTTTGTTATGGTTCTTTATTTAACTAAGTCTAGGTCCACAGTGATGAATTCATGCGATGTACATACATGCAGCTGTAGACTAATTATATATATATATATATATATATATATATATATATATATATATATATATATATATATATATATATATATATATATATATATATATATATATATATATATATATATAATGTGCGTGTCAAGTGAAACATTTCCTTCATATGATTTTCTTATTATCAGTTTGTAAAACACGTACACTAGACATCCATCCCCTCCCCCTCACACTGAGTTCTTCACATGTCCAGACCTCCCCCCCCCCATCCCCCGTTAGATAACACCCACTTCCACCTATCTCGACATCCCGCAGGTATTTCAAACCCTCCGTCCCTGCTAAACCCATCTTTCAATTTTTATCTAACCCGCTCACATAGACTGAGACACCTCCTCCGGCCTACCTACTCACACCCAAGCTCACGCGCAATGCATGTTGGAGTTCCTGATATTAAAAAACGATAGCTCCCCCCCCCCCTCCTATCCCCCATGTATCTCCACGTATACTCCTGAAGAATTTATCTAACATTCATTTCTTCAATACAATCCGATTCAGCTTACCTCCCTTTAAAAACTGAACGATTCCTAAAAAAAAGATTGTGTCTATGTCGCTGTGCTGTGCTGTTACGTAATGTGTCGTAACAGAATTATCGAGACACACTTCCGCCACCCACCCCCCCCCCCCCCTCCCCAACTGCACGGAAATTGGGTCGGGTCGTTGCTGGCTCCCAACAGGCAAAGAACTACTTTGACGTCACAGTGACCTCTGAACTTTGAGCTCGGGATTTGCACTTTCGGTATGTGGCTAGATGGCTGTTCTAGCTACATTAGGTAGCCGAAGAGGTAGCCAGAATTTCTTTTCAGACATCTCTTCGGGGTTAGTGGGGGGGGGGGGGTGTCACTGTCTACCCCTCCCCATTGCAGACGAAATGATAATATAATTTTAAGTATATTCCCCCCCCCCCCCCCCCCCCCCATAAGTTTCAAGTACTCCTCCGCCACCGGAAAAAAATGAAAAAAAAAAAGCAAAAAACAAAAACAGTATATTGTGAGATCTTATTTCAAAGCCCAATTAAATTTTAGTACATGCAATTTTTAACCCAAATTAGCTGTCGCACCACAACCCACCCACCTACCTTGTTATACAAGAAATCGTACACACACCTGAACACATCAAATTACGTCATTTTACGAGCTAATCTACCCACGACACGAGTCACCTGTCATTTCTCACACCCAAATCCCCTATCATTGAACCTCCCCCCTTCATTAAACACCTCCTCCCATCATTGAACACCTCCCCACCATTAAACACAACTTTTATTGTCTTCTTCATTTCATAACCTAATTACCTGACATCCCATAAACTACCCGGGATGTCACCTGTAATTAACTTACCTGTAAAGCACTGACACTCACCCACCTTTACATAACCCACTGAGATAAATATATATACCTGCAGCTATTTACTACAAGGTCATATAGATGCTGTAATTATAAAGGTCATGATCCCATGATTTTATCAATACAAAACAGCTCACTTAATCTCTTTTGTATAAAATGATACTATTCAGCTTCATTATCAATACAGCTCCAATATACATACAGCACCATTATCCATACCATAGCTGCAATACCCACATATAAAGCTCCAATATCCATACAACTACAATAACCATATAGCTTCGATATCTACAACATAGCTTTAATACCCATACCATATAGCTTCCATAATCTACAGTTTCTAAAAGTCTACCGACTTACATACTCTCTGATCCATGCTGTTTACTATAGACCAGGGGTCTCCAAACTTTTCAGTCCGAGGGCCGCATTAACTATCAAATTTCAGCTCGGGGGCCAGTTTCTTCCAGGCATGTCTTTGATTTTTCTAAGCAAAGTTCCTCAGCCATCACCAGCGAACGTTTTTTCCGTGGACAAAAAGATCTCCGCGGGCCGGATGAGAGGACCTCGCGGGCCGCATCCGGCACGCGGGCCGTAGTTTGGAGACCCTTGTTCTAGACTAATCAGCTAGGCTAACATACACTTACATTATCTTTCTTTCCCTCCTCCCACCCCACACCTCTTTCTCACACTCTCCCTCACGCCTCTCCTTCACACCCCACCCACACACACTTCTAATACCTCTCACATCTAAAAGAATGTTATCAGCCCTAAAACTGCTAAAACCGCAAACTACTATCAACCAATCTATCCAACATACTTAACTCCATCGCATCCGTCATCCAGCACCCGTCGTCCAACATCTACCAATGGCACCACGGTACGTCCCTTACCCCACCCCCCCCCCCTTCCCCCCGTATTTTTGCCATTAAACTGCACCTTTCACCTGCTTATAATATAGACCACTTTACCCCAAGCTTCCCCCTCCCTTCGGTACTTAGGTATCTAAGACACTTAACGTTTAACTTTTGGCGAGATTATGCTAGACGCAACGAAGACACGGTCGAGACACATTGGAGACACAATCCCTGCTACTAGTGCAACAAAGACACATGTTGAAGACATTTCCTTCAAAGAAGATAATGCCACAATCTACGCATACTCCTACAAAACAGGCTAGCTTTATATCCATGCAAAGGGAATACCAACAACACTAGATATAAGTCCAGTAAGGATACAGGCCGAAGTGCGTAGGACTTCCTGAGTCCACCCAGCTCTGATGGGTACCTGACTTAAGTTAAGGAAAGTGGAGGCGGTTGGGCATTGTGCTGACCACACTATCCCTTCGTATGCCGAGGTCATAGAAACAGGTGAAGTCTGCTATATAGAGGAGACTGAGGGGTGGAGGTTGGATTTAGGAAAGTAAACTGCAGTGTTATGTGGGGTGGAGGGTGGGGGTTGGCGAACACTGTCGGTGGGGAGGAGAGGAGTGAGAATATCTGAGTGTGTGTTCAGAAATGTATGTGTATGTGTGAAGGTGAGTAATGTCTGTGTTTGTGTGAGTGGGGGGGGGGGGGGGGGGTGAGAAATGTCTTTGTGGGTGAGGACGTGTGAGAACTTTCTGTGTGCGTGGGGGTAAGAAATGTCTGTGTGGGTAGACAACCCATATTCACTGCTCCCTCTCTCGCTCTCCATGCCAAACAATCGACATGTAGGTTAGTGGCACCATCCCACGGAATAATAAAACTGTAGATCGTATATTATGTACGTCAACAGCTAATTTTAGACATTCATTCATGGAGAAACACCCCCTCCCTGCCCTCAACCTCAAACCCAAAATTTGTGTTTTTTGTGTATCTTGAACCACATTAGCTTCTGTTTGGTGGTGTGGACTTTGTGGTGTTAAAATTTGATCTCACAGCTGGGGATATTATAGCTTTAAGCTGGGGATGTATAGCATTAAGCTGGGATGTACAGCTTTAAGCTGGGATGTATAGCTTTAAGCTGGGGATGTATAGCTTTAAACTGGGATGTATAGCTTTAAACTGGGATGTATAGCTTTAAACTGGGATGTATAGCTTTAAACTGGGATGTATAGCTTTAAACTGGGATGTATAGCTTTAAGCTGGAATATATAGCTTTAAGCTGGGATGTATAGCTGTAAGATGGAATGTATAGCTTTAAGCTGGGGATGTATAGCTGTAAGCTGGGATGTATAGCTGTAAGATGGGATGTATAGCTGTAACCTGGGGATATATAGCTGTAAGCTGGGGATGTATAGTGTTGGTGTTGCTATGCCGTGAAGGTTTCGGGTGGGGAAGTGTGTGTGTTGGGGGGGGGGGGGGGGTTGTGGATTGTAGGGTGGGGAGGGGTGGTTTCTGTTGGCAGCAGTCAGTGGTTCAAGTCTTGCAACATCAATGCAGGTTTTTATCGTTTTACCTGAGGTTAACTGCTTCTACCCCCCCACCCCCAACCCCATCCCCTCACCTCTACGGTGAAGTTCCTAGGAATGTATTCTTTTGTCGCTTTGTACGTCGTCCTCCCCACCCTCACCCCCTCCCCCATCCCCTAGCCACTCGGCGTCGACTTTATATTTTTTTTACCGTGATTTCATCGGATTAAGTTTAACTCCCGTGAACATTGGCATGCAATGGTATACATTTTGTACTTTTGAAATGTTGATACTGCTCTTATTTGCAACACACATTCATCACGCCTCCACTGAAATACTGTAAACAACTTCATCATTTGCAATAATAGGGGATATTTCAACTCAAAGTCTGCGTATGATCTAACAATTTGATAAGCCTACACACAAAGTACTAACATGAAATCAGTAATGACGTCAGGTTTTCTGGAAGTTTCTTTCATGATGTACTGATGTTAACCCCCCCCCCCTCCACCCAACATTAACCCCACCCCTAGTGTCATAATTGAGTAGGTTTATGTTCGGTAGATAGGCGAACCAATTAAACAGTCCCATACATGAAGTATCTAAAAATAGACCGTGACGTCAGCTGTTTCAGAGTTAATAAAACAGTTCATACTAGCTGGTTGACATGAAGTGAAGTGGCTGCAGCTAAGCTCATGTACCACAATTATAACTGCAATCAGTTCGTGCAACTTAAATATAGCAGCAGCTAATGTTCCACTATAATGACTGCAACAAAGTTCATGTACCCAAATTATGACTGTTACTGTTTATGTACCCTAAGTTTGGCTGCCGTTAAGTTCATGTTCCACAATTAGCTGCAGCTAAGCTCATGTTCCCCAAATATGCCTGTAGCTAACTACTCAAACAATGGCTGTAGCTAACTACTCAAACAATGGCTGTAGTGAACTTCGTGTATCCTAAACATGTCTGTAGCTAACTCCATGTTCTAAAAGTATGGCTGCAGCTAACTCTCTGCTCCCAACCATAGCTGCATCAAAATTCGTGTAAACCAACTCTGCCTCCAGCAAACTTTCAACGAAGTACTCAACGTTTAATGCCAATGTCTTGAAAGTCAATATTTGAAAAAAAAAACCTCATGCCTCGGTTGACCTACTTTCTCATCGACAGATTTTTAAACCATATTTAAAAAAAAAAAAACTTTTCCGCTCGAGTCCCTAATTACTTCCCCTGTGCTGAGCCTGACACGATTATGCCCCCTTGCAATAAAGTTCAATGGGAAACTGATTATGAATAATTATTGAAAGTAGTAGCCTTAAAAATGTTGTTTACACATTCAGAGAAGATAGTGTTTACATTTTTTTAAAGCATAATTTTTAAATGTTGAGGAATTTGTTGTTTTAAAATATACAGATGTTGATGCTAAAATATGAAGAGGTGTAAAATTTACAGGAGTTGAGTTTAAAAACAAAACAAAACAACAACCTTGTTTGTCCCTACTCAAAGCCACACGCACTAATACGCAACTAATATACGAAGCTGCCTACATTGCGCTCCGTTTTGCATGCGCCCCATTCAGGTTGCACTTATTCGCCTTGCGTCCTTTCATTTTAAGCGCGCCGTACGATATAATGAATATTCTAAAACTTGTAGTTAGGACCATGTTTATATTTAGCGTAAATGATTTAAAGCCTTGTACATTACTTTGATAATGCACACAACTATCTGTCGTTGAAATATATTTTTTGTGTCTTTATTCTGATCCTCTGTGCTAAAAAAAAGAGTGTGTTTTTTAATTCACACTGTGCTGTGTTAATTTGCACGTGAACTTTTAAGACAAGAAATTATTTTAATTTTTTTCCCCAGCTCATCAACTTCTTGTTTGATTTCTTCCGTAATTAAAACACATTTGCGTTGTCCTGGTGTTAATGACTTAATTATCTTAAGACATATTGATCAGATTATAATCAGGTTAGACAAACAACTATACAACAACAGACAAAGGGAGACAACAAATATTCAAGTTTTTTTTTCATCGACTTCGATTTTCCGTTCGATTTCTTTAACAACAGATGTATTTTTCTTTTCTTGTTCTTAATAAAATGTTATTTTCGTTTGTAAAACTGAATTTAAAAGAAGAAGCAGAAAATGAAATAAATTATTTTTGAAAATGTCGAACTCTAAAGACGAAATGTCATATAAAATTTTACATTTCACACGAAAAGCATTGACCTTCTCGTGGTAAAGCAGATCATTATCAGCATTATCAGATGTATAATTGCTGAACTTTACTTTGCAAAAAAAAAATGTAATTAATTAAAGACATTTTTAAAAAATCAGTAACCTAGAATCATAATTACATCTCACAACTGGAGGGTCAAATAAAAATAAACACACTTCCGGGTCATCGATGTCTGTCCGCAAGAACAACAAATTCATACTCTACTGCAAACTTTGGGATCCACCCCCCTCCCTCACGTCGCACATCGTCACCACTCCCCCTCCCCATCACTTACCTGGTGTATGCAGCCATTTGTAGAAGTGTTATCAACTCATCTGTAAAAAAAAAAAAAAAAAAAAAAAAATTACTGCTGTAACAATGGTTATAATTCACACTGAGCCTAAATGCTATTGAAAATGTATGGATATTGAATTGGTTTCTTTTATCATCCATCTCCCCCCCCCCCTCCTCCTCCGCACCAATCGTTCACGTCAGTTGTGAAGGAATTAGCCCTACTCTTTGAGCCCACTGTTACGGGCATGTTGGACCTTCAGACGCGAATTGCTTTTGACAAACAAACTCTATTTTAATTATTATGCACATCAAAGGGAGATCAGTCACACGGCTCGCGAAATAACTCATTGGGAGTTATAGCCCTTTAAAATGCTTTCTATTGTTTTACTAAACATTGCCGGGTTAAAATAACATCATATTTAGGGAAAGGGGAGGGGGGTATGATCCCATTCTTTACATTCTTTTATCTCCATTTTACTGCTGTGTATTGCTTTTAGGAGTAGAATAAAGAATCCGGGAACCACGTGGTATAGTTTACAACAGCGATTGTGGTATTGTTTAATAGGATAATGGGATATCTGTGGGGGAAGAATGGAGTGTAGTGTTACAAAGAAATGGATTGCGCAATTTTTAAAAGTGGAATTATATTGAGTATCATAATATGGAGTTATGGAGACGTCGAATGCAGGATCGAATCCCATTGAGACTACTGAAACTGTGTTGTATAAATGTTTATTTTATAGCCTCACGCAGTCGTAATGATGAGGTGACGCTTAAATGGATATAAATCAATATTATTATTATCGAAATCAAGATTTAAATGAGTAGTTAATAAACTAGCAACACTTCTTAAAGTTCCAAGTTCGAATTCAAGTCAGATATTTATACACCGTGTCTGAAGCATCTTCTATCAAGTCTTTGGATCAGCGCACATCCAACTCCGAACAAATTCTTTCCGTTTCAACTCTAGACTGGGCTTTGTAAAAATGTCATAAATAGCGAAGTTTTGGTAGAGAAGAATGGGGACGTGCTTATATAGGGACACGACCAAGACGCTTATTTGCAGACACTAATTAGCCTGGAGTAATTGATTAGATAAGACGACCAGCAATTCTCGATATTTAATGAATTCGCCGCGGGAAGCCTGCTTTCGGAGGTATGACGTCAATTTCATTAGGGGATCTTAACCTTGGTTTAGCTGGTTAGCGTGTAAAGATATTCATTGCTGGACTGGTCAGTTTGGTACTAGTCCAGCATACATTCATTGTTGGACTGGTCAGTTTGGTATCTGTCCAACATACATTCATTGTTGTAATGGTCAGTTAGGTACTAGTCCAACATACATTCATTGTTGGAATAGTTACATAGATACCTGTCAAACATACATTCATTGCTGGACTGGTCAGTTTGGTATCTGTCCAACAGACATTCGTTGTTGGAATAGTCAGTTAGGTACTTGTACAGCATACATTCATTGTTGGAATAGTCAGTTAGGTACCTGTCCAACATACATTCATTGCTGGACTGGTCAGTTTGGTATCTGTCCAACAGACATTCGTTGTTGGAATAGTCAGTTAGGTACTTGTACAGCATACATTCATTGTTGGAATAGTCAGTTAGGTACCTGTCCAACATACATTCATTGTTGGACTGGTCAGTCTATTATATTAAGAATGCAGTCCAGTTCTAATAACCAATTGAAGATTGTGTCAACGGGATTCCATTCGGATCCGAAGTTAATCCAAAATTAATCCACACCTACAGTTAATCTAAGTCGTCAGATCATCCCAGCCAGCTTATAATCCCCGTCGCAATAGGTGAGAAGACAAACAGCAGGTAGGGAGGTATTTGTTTAGAATTAACTCGCATGGGATGGTTTACCTCCCTTTGAGAAATATGTCGGCCCGGCGAGTTGGAATGATAACATGCTAAGAGTGGGATGTGAATACCGAGGAGGGTACGGAAATATGTGAGCATTTTCGTAGAGAGGTGTACGGAAACATGTAAGCACAGTCTTAGAGTGTACGGAAATATGTGAGCACGTTCTTAGGTGTACGGAAATAAGTGAGAACAGTCTTAGAGAGGTGTACGGAAACATGTAAGCACAGCCTTAGAGTGTACGGAAATAAGTGAACACGTTTTTAGAGGTTTGTACGGAAACATTTGATCACCCGTTCTTTTTATAACGTTGTACGGAGATATGCCAACATCTTAGAGACATGTACGGACATATTCGAGCACGTTCTTCAGTATACGGATGTACATGAACATGCTATAGAGAGGTGTACGGAAACATGTGAAAACACACAGAGTAAAAAATCCATCACTCTCCCTTTATATATATATATATATATATATATATATATATATATATATATATATATATATATATATATATATATATATATATATATATATATATATATATATATATATATATATATATATATATATATATATATATATATATATATATGTGTGTGTGTGTGTGTGTATGTGTGTGTACAGCGTTGGCAGGGTAATGACCTTATGTATTTGGAGGGGAAGGGGGGATTGGGGATACATGTCTGTGTGTGTGTGTATGTAAAGGGTAATGACCGTGTTCGTGTTTTTCGCGTGTGTACTGGTGTAAGATTTTGTTTCCTCGCGTGAAGCGTAGCTACAGACTTAAGCTGGAAGAAACATCTGTTGAGCATTTCTTTCCGAAAATTCCCGTACCCCAGCGGTGTACTTTTACTGGCCGTCCTAGTGCAAGCGCGCGGGACGGGGAAGGTGTAAGGGGGGGGGGGGGGGTAGAAGGGACGGAAGGTGCATGTGAAACAGAATTCCGGAAACTTTAAAAAAAAAATAAATCCCAGTTGATATTTGAGAAGACGTTTTGACGTTGAAGACGGGAGGCAAGTTCTCAAGCGCAGAAGGTGAAGACGTTCACATTCGCGCCTCTTGCATGTATGGTGATAACATTTTCTAATCTTTAATTTAAAAAAAATCTTTTAAGAGGAAGGGGAGTCGATTGAGGGAGTGGATAAATCAAATGATTGCGTCGTTTTACATCAAAGACTAGTTCAAGCCGCGGTAAGATTTACACGTAGTTGATAGGAAGCGCACAGAATTCTGAGATAATAAAGCATGGTTAATCATTTTTAGGATGTAGAAATGATGATAATATAATGTATATATACATATAGATAAGTAAATAAACAAATAAAGAAATAAATACTTATATATATATATATATATATATATATATATATATATATATATATATATATATATATATACGTATGTATTTATGTATGTATATATGAAGATAGATCCTCATCATACAACTTATTCTCTTTAAGGCAGAAAGCTTAAGGCTATGACAGTTTCGTAGATCTTTTAAACCAACACGCAGCCAATTTCAGTCAGTGTCCAAAGACATGTGTAGCCGTGTCCACGTCTTGACCTTTAGACATCACGTGTCCAGGAAGTGGTTGAGTCTGGCAGCAGGGACCCAGCCATGTAGCGCCCCCCAGTCCCAGGCTGACCACACGTGTATTTCGTATTATCCCAGATGGACCCCTGACCCTTACGACCCCGCTGTATATATTTATTCCATCTGTTATACGCTGCCAGTGTATAAAGAAAATAAATTCAAGGTTTCATTTTTTAAGCTAAATATAACATCAACTTAAACCCTGACCAAAACCACAACAGTAATTACAACCTTTGACCTTACAACTACAACAATGATAACCTTTGACTTCAATTTAACGTAACATAAACATTATCTAGGTTTTCTATACATAACTTACACTAGCATAAAATTTATAAAATAAAATTCCACCATAATTGTTTTGTAATTTCTATAAATCGTCGTGTATCATATCCCATCATATCCTATCATATCCCACCATTAATCATACCTGTTTACAACATTCTGTAGCTGGTGTTTAGATGGTGAAGTAGAGTATCTGTTTCAACTCACGTAACATACAACCACGTTCTGCAGCCAAATATTCGCCATAAACCCAGAACCTTCTACCCAGAAAAAAAATAAAATAAAGTTTTCAAATGAAATAATCCGCTTGCTTTTATCTAACCTGAAACCAAATTCTATTATAAACTTTAAAAGCGGACTGATATTTTATGTTTTTTTCCCTCCATGTTGTTGGTCTAACTCACTGATTGCTTCCACTTCCCACACTCCCCTCCCCCTCCTGTCCACCCTCCCACTCACACACATCTTTAAAATTCTCACCTGTCTAAAAAAAACTGTGTGCGTTTTTCTTTTAAGATAAAAATCTAATTAATTTTTTTTAGCTAGACTAAATCCAAATAGTGTGGGTGGGGGTGGGGGGAGTAACAGGTAATACGGTTGTGTTGGTGTGAGCGTGTGGGGGAAGTATGAGTGTGTGTGTGTGGGGGGAAGTAACAGGTAATACGGTTGTGTTGGTGTGAGCGTGTGGGGGAAATGTGAGTGTGTGTGGGGGGGGGGGAGTAGAATCACTTGTTGCCGTCAGATCTGGTACCACAGGAGTAGTTTATCACCTGAACACACGCACCTGGCGAGGGCTTCAGTTCTCTGGGGACACCGGCTGGTACAGTCTGCTCAAGTGTTGGTCTGGTACCAGTGCCATTCTCTGGTGGTGTTAGCCTCTATCTGACGGCAGTGCTAGTCTCTATCTGACGGCAGTGCTAGCCTCTATCTGACGGCAGTGCTAGCCTCTATCTGACGGCACTGCTAGCCTCCCCTGGCACTATTGCTATTCCCTGGTAGTATTTATCTCCCTTGTATCTGATGTGATGTCATTCCCTGGCAGTGCTAGCATCCCCTGGCAGTGCTAACCTCCCTGTCACTAGTGCCATTCCATGGCAGTGTTAGCCTCCCTTGTATCAGATGCAATACGCTGGCAACATTGAATTCCCCTTTCACTAGTGCCATTCACTAGCAGTGTTCATTGTTAAGCTCCCTTGTCACTGAGACGATCTCCGTTCATTCCAATTCCAATGACCCAAAACTACATCTATTCTACTTCTACTCATTAAGCAAGACTTACAATTTACATAAACACAAAAGTAAACACAGTTAATCAATCGAGTACACTATTACTTAATATCTCAAGTACAGTTCATCTGGCTGTAGTTTAGAGAAAAAAAAATCCCTGTTTCATCTGGCCAAAAGGCCGTAATGTCTGGAACTTTACTGTAATTCTTCAGACAATTCTCCGATGAGAACCTTAACTCCCCCCCCCCCCCTTTCGCACCTTTTGTATATAAACCCTTCATTCAAGGTTATAACTAGTTACGACACAATACAAATGAAGGTAGACTAGGGTATTTACTATGTGTTTGAATGAAGTTGCCAGGATGTACAATTTTAAAAATATCTAAAATCTAAACGTCAGTGTGGCTTCCAAAATATTTAACAAAATCATGTTAACAGTATAGTTAACAAATTGTAGGCCGTCCTTCCTCTAAACGTATGCACTACATAAACCCCGATAGCTTCCGAATATGTTGTTTGTTAATTTCTTTTTTACACAACCGTCTTTGATAAAAAGTTTTTAATAGTAAAAAAATAATGTTTGAAACTTTTTTTCTTTTGTTCTACCTTTTGATAACATAATACCTAATTACTTATCCCCCCTTTAAGAATCACAACGAGTTGCTTTCCCCTAGTACATCCTTTATCCACTTGTAAGTCGTGTTAGTTTGATGAGATGGGAGAGGGGGGGGGGGTGGTAAGTCGACGTGAGCGGAATTCTCGAGGTGTTTCTTTGTGGTGAGCACTACCTTTGAGGCGCGTGCTAACAAGTCTTCGAGTTGATCGTGTGTATTTTTGTGTACCTGTCCCAGCTTTAGAGCTAATTTGACGCGGTTCCCCGGATGAGTAAACATACAACAAGACATACCGAGATCGTGAGTCGCCCGGTCTCGCCCTGGCAAACTCGCTAGCGGCTGTTGTTTTTGGGTACGGGGTCGCGGGTTCAAAACACGTCAAGAATTCGGTTTAAATTTCATGGTTAAATAAAAAAAATCAGACGGTTTTGTCAATACTTATTTTGGAACGTCTCGAGATTCTTTCATTTTTCAACAGCCGTTAAGAACCTACGTTTAAAATTTGAGTTATGTGTCTGCTACTGTTATTGGTGATATATATTTAGACTAAATACGGAGTCAAAGTCTGAAAAAAATTCATAGATTTTTTAGTTCATTTCTTTTTTTTTTTGGTTAGTTTCCTGCATTGAATTTTGTTACGTTACCTCAGTCCAAATTTGATTTGTTATTCCATGTGGGCTGATACACCACAAAATGTTATATTTCTTATGTTCATGTTTAGATTACGCATCCTTAAGATGTGCATATTTAGCATGAGCATCCTTGTCAGGCGCATCTTTAGCCCTCTTTCTCGTGTGCCTTTGTTATTTTAAAATTATAATCCTTGACATGTTGCTGACTTTTTAAATACGACTTGGCTTAATCGTATTTCTAACTTTCCACATCTGACTATCCATCCATTCATCCTACCCTGCCTATGCTCGACTCTCAGCTATTTATTTCTATACAAAATCGACGCATACATTTATTTACCTCTTTAGAAATCTGTCTCTGGGACTTAACCTTATCAATAGACTTCACCTAAACAATCTCGGTCCCCAAATATATGCCGCTAAATTACTGCTGCCCCTAAACTAACCCTTTCAATAACATATAGACGGGGACAAAATTACTTAATACGGCTTTTGATATGATAATTCCAAATTAGCATAATCTATCGATTAACGGTGGGACGTGTCTGTCCTCAAAACACCCCCCCCCCTCCCACCCCTTCTCCGGTTAGATAAGATTTGAGCTAATGAGAAAATATTTAAAGTAAATAAATTGTTGGATTAATAACATGTTTTTGTATATTAAGTATTTAAATATTAGGTATTCGAAAAAAATTTAGTTATGTTTTGAATATAATAAAATTAAACATCTGCCTAAAGATATAAAATTTAAAAATTAAATTTAAAAAACAAAACAAAACAAAACAAAAACCTATTAGTTTGTCCCCTACCCCTCCTCATCCGTCTATCCTCTCAATGGGACATAACTCCAACATGAATTTAATGGGTTGTTGTACTTTATAAAAACTTGATCAGCGGTCACCTCGCTCCAGTGGCGAAGTGATCTAATATGCTTCTGGCTCTTACGATAAAGTGCTTCTCTGGTTTCTAGTGATCTCAATGTCACTTATCTCTCTTGTTTTTTTTTCTTTCTACTTATTGTTTATAGGAGTTAGGGGAAGTAATTACATTATGTGACAACTGATTAAGGTTCAATGTTGAATGCTGGAGGAATATGTCATGTTTTTATTTTGTTTATATTTTATGTTTATATTTTATTTACTTTTTTGTTATATTTCAATTATTATTTTTTAAATATTGGAACGTATATGTTTATGTGTGTGATATAGGTTGTTTTGTGTGTTCTATGTGCATGATGCTTTTGTATGTGATTGTTTTATAAAAGTAATATTTGTTTTAATTTGATGTTTTCTACTATGCTTTAAAATACAAAGTCAACCGTTTCTAAATTTAGTTGACCTATATACATCTACCCTTCCAGAGTTAAGTTTTTAATTTATATCAAAATAAAACAAAAGAAAATGAATTACAAAAATAAATTCGCGCCATTTCCTTTCTTTTTCGACGAAATATAAAAGACTGTCAACAGTTTGTATACATTACAGTCAAACATTGTTTACCCCCCCCCCCCCCCCCCCACACCACAACGCCCCTCCCCCAGGGTCCACCACACCTTGTCCACTAGCCCGTACATTTTTTATTTCCTCCAATCTGGGGCTAGAGCGAGTACCCTTTTGCCTGACACGGTTCATCCATTATTTACTGGAGCTCACTGCCTTTGACCCTGTGACCTTTACGACTTGCCGCGTATATAGATGTTGCCAGCTGCATTTTCTCCGGACGGCCGTGACTCTCACAACCCTGGCACCATTTCCGGTCTTTGGTTAACTTTTTGTTAACATTTTTTTCTGTATTAAACTTTTTCCAGAACTAGATCCATTGTCCTTACAGTCAAAATTGTTTAGGTGTACCCCCCCCCCCCCCACCGTAGATTTATACCCCTCCACCCCTTCCCCGATCTGCCCACTCTTACATAACGCCACAGCTTTCCGTGACGTCACCAAAGTGCACCCGAAGGGAGGCGACTTCCGTGCACGATATGCGTCCGCATGCCGTACTGCAATCTCGAGAGTTATCCGCTCCTGCCGCATCGTGCGTTTTGTTAATTAAGGCGTACGCATTAATTTAATGACCGTAACATGATCTAATTACACATACTCGCTCACCCGCCTACGTTATCTGATATAAAATTACCTAATTATTTTTATTCCGATTAACTATTTTAGTAATAATGCACTTGAACAAAAAAAATTAATAAATAATATTTTTTTTAATATAGTACAACCTGTGTGAGTACTCGCATTAAGGGATACAATCCTTTATTTTTTCCCGGTTCCTTTGTCCCTGTTGTTGTAGTTCAGTGTGATACCGTTGAGGAGGGATAACTCCGTCGGCGCTGATCTCTCAGAAGTTGTCTCCGCTTACCGCTGAGAGAATAAAGTATTTACTTGCTGCTAATTGCTCTGGTTTTGGTCGTGGCTATAAATAGCCCACACGTGAATGTTAATCGGCAGCGGCTCGATTAAAAGGGTGGGGGGGGGGGGTTGAAAAAAAGGGGGGGGGGGTAGTCACATGCGGCAAAGAGAAACAACGAACGTTTCGCTTTATTGTGCCGTGCCGCGCGGACCTTTAATGCAATAGCAGTGTAAGCCTGGGAAGTTTTATTATCCTGCCCAGGGATAGATGAAAGATTCAGGATGGGGGTGGGTTGGGAGTGGGGGTGGGGGTGTACATAGAGGAAAAAAACAACTAAAAAAAATGGAGGGGGGTATTAATTAAGCTACTATAATCCGAACCGTTAAGTATAAAGTAGCAATGGGTAACGGTTTTAAGATGCATTTCCATGTCAACTGCGCGCGCGGGTTAATTTGGCATATTGAAAAGGGAAAATTGGACGGCTGTAAATTTAATACAAGGAATGGACGGTTAAGTATTTTATGTCTCTCGACGTTTCTTTGATAGTATTGGTTAATGCTGTCGCGTCTGTTTGGCTTAAGAAACTAAATACCCTTATGTTGGGAGCAGGGTCTTATCAGGGCCATTGATATACGAGCGTTTACTTAATGCTTGCAGTAGAGATACGAGCGTTTAGCTAATGCTTGCGGTAGAGCCAGGGGAGGGGGGGGGGGGGTTGGGCGGGGAGGGGGGAGGGGGTCGATAGTACATAAAAGCGGTTGACATGGGTGGGGTAATCAGCGTTGGTATCAGTTTATCAAGTAGCTTGTACTTAAGTACACAATATGTGTGTGTGTGTGTGGGGTGGGGGGGGGGTGGGGGGGGGGGTGGGGGGTGGGGGGTGGGTTACTGTCTTAGCAGTTTTCTCATACAGTGGATGTATGTCACAAGGGTTCGAACCTCATGCATTCGTGTTAGCAGTGTCTAACCTATATAGGACTATATTTGTATATATATATATATATATATATATATATATATATATATATATATATATATATATATATATATATATATATATATGTGTGTGTGTGTGGGGGGGGGGGGGGTGTATAGGCCTATATATTTGTTGTATAACCTTGTCTCAATTTGAAATGCACTTGCTTGCACTAGGGTCAAGAGAAAATACTTCGATCTGATCGAGATTTCTGAGATCGAAATTATCAATGCCCTCTTTTTGTATTGAACTGATTTCACGCTATGCTGGCCAGCAAGAGGACGGTAGCCGAGTTTATTGTTTGATTTTCTGTTTGATCAAAGTCTCCCACGCCAATGTGGCATAGTAATCTCGATGTTTAAACCAATAACTCGAGCATGGCCAGATAAAGATCTCTCAAAAGGAGGCCAAACGATTTTTTTACGCTGAGTAAAGATTGTAACCCGCCCGTAGCTCAAATACTTGGTGAGCTATTCACTCATTGTTCGAGGTTGGTGTGAGAAATTTGTCTCCCCTTGTGAGCCTTTGAATTGTTGTGCTTTTGTTGGAGTTGCGTCCACATCCAACATTAGTTTGGATCTATATTTCAAGATGGCGAACACCAAGTTCAAGCGAACACGAGTACAAAAAAAAATTATAAATTGATTTCCGCTAATGACATACAGAATATACACGCCGTTTATTTTTAATGGAAATGTAAAAAAAAAAAATTCTGTTGAAACAAAAATCTTCCTTTTTATCCTGATTTTTTTTCTTTGATGTAATAAACATATTGCTAATAAAATAACGAATGCATTCAACATTTCACAAATCCATATGCACTTCTACCGTGTTAATGTTCTGTCCACGATTTAAATTGAACAATAGTGCATGTCGTAGAAGACACGGGAGTTGTTACATACAACGTGAACCTACACATATTGTGAAGTAGCTTCTTGACATAATATATATTCAACTTAGTGTAGCCAATCACCTAAATACAGAGGCGTAGCGAGGGGGGCGGGGGTGCGGACCGCACCGGGTGACACCATTTAGGGGGCTGACACCAAGGCAAAAAAAAAGTAAAATATATAGAGAAAAACTTGGGGAGGGGGGGTGCAAATCGAAAGTTTGAGGGGGGGGGGTGCAAATTGCAAAATTTGAAAGTTTGTCTCCGGGAAGGGTCTCTACGCCTCTGGGGGGGGGGGGGGGGAACACCATTAAGTGCCGCACCGGGTGACACCCGACCTCGCTACGCCACTGCCTAAATAACCACCTAACTAAACACCTACCTAACCACACAATGTAACCACACATCACCTTGTGAAGCATCTACGTGAACTGGTTATATAAGAGACGCGCATGGTTACAAAAACCAGCCTATAACACGAACTACTTGTTTCACAACTCATTAGTACAAAAAGTATACAAAATGTCTCCTCCTGAAAGTTTTCTTCGATATCCCCAAATGTGATTTTTATAGTTTTTTCAAATTATCCTATATCGCCGAATACTATATTTACCCACAATTTAGTTTTATCGAATTATGCTATGTCGCTGAATACAATATCTACCTATAGTTTAGTTTTATCGAATTATCCCATTTCGCCGAATAGTATACCTGCATCGTATCTTCCCATAATAAATATGCCCTGTTTATCGCATTATGTGTACGTGCCCAGACTAACACGTTATGTGTATGTGCCATTCCTAACACGTTGTGTGTATGTGCCATTTCTAACACGTTATGTGTATGTTTTGAACTCGTCCTGTCGTTCCCTCGATTATTTCTTGTAGAAAAAGTAAAAATTTCCTGATTTACGCTTGGCCAGAATAAAGCTAAACTATTGATTTTCACTCCACTTTATTGAAATAAAAAAATCGCTGCATTATTAGCTTTAAATGTCAGTTGTTGTTAGCCTTAAAAATAATTTTCTAACGTTTCTCACCAATTTGAACACAGCTCTGAAACTTGTTGAGTTTCGTTGAGAATGTTGGGCAGATTTTCAACAGTTTATAGCACGGGGGCAATGTGAAGTGTGTGTTTTATAAAGTTTATATCATATGATATTTGTGAAATTCATGTATAATGTTATGCAAATTTTCAACATTTTATAAAACAAGGACCTTTTGAAGTGTGTGTTTTATGCAGATTTTTTAACAATTTATATCATAGGATGATTGTGAATTTCGTTTATATTAGGCAGATTGTCAACAAATTATAATACAGAGAGGGCTTCTGAAGTATGTCATGTTATTATTTTTAACAATTTATAACAGGATACTTGTAAATTTACTTGTAAATTTTATTAGTGGTTTGGCAGATTTTTTACAATTTATAACATAGAAACTTCGTGCATTGTGTTAATTGTGGAGCCAATATTTAAAACAAAATGATAACGTTTGGACCTTGACTACAGCTGTTCTAGTATGTCATGGAATCAGTGTGTGATGTATTCGGTAAAAACTGGAAGGTACGCGGTCTGGTACTTTCAGTTTAACACCAGCCTCTCCTGGTTTAACAACAGCCTCTCCTGGTTTAACACCAGCCTCTCCTGGTTTAACACCAGCCTCTTCTGGTTTAACACCAGCCTATACTGGTTTAACACCAGCCTCCCCTGGTTTAACACCAGCCTCTCCTGGTTTAACACCAGCCTCTCCTTGTTAACACCAGCCTCTCCTGGTTTAACACCAGCCTTTCCTGGTTTAACACCAGCCTCTCCTGGTTTAACACCAGCCTCTGCTGGTTTAACACCAGCCTCTGCTGGTCAAAAACTAAACCCCATTCTTCAACCCGCAAGTTAGCGGTTAACACCCCATCCCCATCACTGGTATATTTCTCTCCGTGGACTATTTACAGCCTCGCCAGGACCCGCCCCCCCCCCCCTCCCCCCCATGTAAGTCAATCCGTCCAGCAATCGATCTGCCGTCATTATCGTCAATTGATTAGCGTCCACCAATCCCCCCCTCCACTGTCACTAATACGTCACGGCTGCTAATTAGGCCACGGAGATCTTGTCAGCCTCGTTACGGTCCAGTGAATCCGCAGTCGGATTCTCTCCCACCCCCACCCCACCCCACATTTCCGCTTCCCATCTTTGCACTGGTGGCAGATAAGTTGATGGGGAGGGATGGAGGAAGGGAGGGAGGAAGGGAGGGAGGGGGGGGGAGGATTTTATCTGCTCATTAAAAAAAACATTTTCAACGACGAAGCGTCGTTAGGCTTCTTGTTCAGTTGTGTGCATACCGTCGTCATTGCCGGGGGAATCACAATGACGTCGTTTTAGTTTGTCGTTTAAATGTCGTTTTCTCTCATGGAATGTCGTTTTTTCTTTTCTTTCTCTCTATGTCATTATCCTTACATTTTTTTTTATATTAGGCAGATTGTTAACAATTTATAACACAGGGGTCTTGTGAGTAGTATCATGCTATTATTTTTAACAATTTATAACAGGATACTTGTTATACATAAGGCTCGGTATCCAGGGACATCAACCCATCTAGGAAAGGAATATCTAAAATCAAAACAACTGCGGGCTTGTAATTAAATCTTGGATGGACAAGGCTATGGAAGCATAACCAAATAGAAAAGCAGTTTGAAATCGGAGTCAACTGCCATTAATAACTCATAAGTAATGTTTAATTTATCATTTTTAGCGCATAAGTAGCATATTTCATTGTGTTAGACGAAATCCCCTCCATACAATTACGAACGTAAAAGAAGAACAGCGATTTAATTCAAACCCTTTTTAGCCAAATCTTTGTACTCTCTTTCAACATAAATCAAAAGTTTTGTAACACTCTCCACACCTAAACTCAGCTCTCAAAGTTACAATTGTTTTAAGCTGTGCATTTTTAAACTACCTCCCAACTATGTGTACATGTTTTTAAGGATCTTTTTAAATACCACTAAAATTGAAGGAATTTAGTTAATCAATTAACACAATATCCCCCCCCCCCCCCCGCCTCCCACAACGAACCAGAAGTAATGAGAAGACCGCGAATTAATTTAACGCACACATGTGATCTATACGTAGGTGGCACACACAAAAAAATGTAAACTTCCGCCGATGTAAACACGCAAAGGTAAACAATTTGTTAACTGAAAAAACGAACTTTTCCAGCTAAGTCCTTTCTTAATTGTTTGTGTGTTGTTGAATGGGTCGCGCTGAACAGATTAGTGGTAGGAGGTATAGCCCGGATATAAAGAAGTAGTTCAGATATAAAGAAGTAGTTCGGATATACACTATTTGTTCAGCTATAAAGGGGTAGTTTGAATATGAAGGCGTAGCTCGGATATAATGTGTAGCCCGCATTTAAAGAGGTTTTTCTGATACAAATGTATAACTGAACAAATGTGTAGCCCAGATATAAAGGCGTAGCCCGGATATAAAGCGGTAGCCCCTGCACTCTGACACATGTGCAGGGTGCTCTAGTGCGTATTGTATTTAGTGCGTATTATGTTTAGTGCGTATTATCTTTAATGAAAAATATTGTAGTACTTTTTCCTTTTTTTGCGTATCGTCTTTTCATTCAGTAATCGTACATGATAGTTTCTCTATTATATACATCCTACTTTTTAAAAAGTCAATGTTTTATTATTTTAAAAAAATATGCATAAATAATAAAACAAACAACGAACTCATCGACAGCAGAATGTTCAGTTGCAGTTTCTCCGGGCGCCATTGACTCTGAGCGCCGTAAAAAAAAAATGGACAGAGATTCGCATCGGTAATAAACGTTGGGAATTATTCATTATTCATGTCCTCGAATTATGCCCGATCTGTCGCGTAATCGCGTCGGCGGAATGGGGCGTCGCCACGCTAGACGGGCCAGGCGGAAACGATACAATACTTCCACGCGGATACGATACTCTGCTTCTGTGAGCGAGTTTTAGGCGTAGTTGTTTACGGGGCCAAGTTCAAAGATGGCCGCTGTATTTAACTATACATGTGTAAACATATTGATGATTCTTGTAACCCCTTTGGGAGTATTTGAATTTGAATTTATGGATGTGCAAATCTATTCTTGGTGTTAAAAACAATTAAAAACGAATTATTAATGTGTGTTAAATTAGTTAGGTATTTCTAATTAGCGGATGTGATAATTGGACTAGGCCGTTATGGAATGAGTACTCTAGCGGAGGTTTTATAAACACCGCCCGTCATTAAGTGTATCGATACTGTTTAGTGTAAACTGTTCATGCGATACTGTCTATTGTAAACTATTCATGCGATACTGTCTAGTGTAAACTGTTCATGCTTTGCTTCGTTTAGGGCTAATCAGTGTTTCTTTCAGGCATTTGTTATTATATCGGTTAATTAGGAATAGCGTAAGTTTCGGTAAAGATAGGTAAAATAAGAACTGCACTTCAGAAAGGAGAGACACATTTTTTTGAGGATGGAATAGTTCTTTGAGGATACATCTATAGAATGGATATTATCTAAGCAAACGTTGTTTAAAATTACCTAAACGTTCAACATTTTAAACGTGAGATTCATGCATTGCAGTGAAACTTTTCGTGGTAAATTAAAACCCACAATTCATACATGGGATATGTTTCTATGAGGAATATTTCAAGTGCAAATTGTTAATGAGCATAGATGAGAGGTGTTTAAAACTGTCACATTTAGTAATGAGGGTAAATGGGATGTGTTTAACACTGACACATTTAGAAATTAGGGTAGATGGGGGTGTTTAACACTGACACATTTAGTAATGGGGGTAGATGGAGGTGTTTAACACTGACACTAATGAGGGTAGATGGAGGTGTTTAACATGACACATTTAGTAATGGGGGTAGATGGAGGTGTTTAACACTGACACTAATGAGGGTAGATGGGGGGTGTTTAACACTGACACATTTAGTAATGGGGGTAGATGGGAGGTGTTTAACACTGACACATTTAGTAATGATGTAGATGGGAGGTGTTTAACACTGACACATTTAGTAATGGGGGTAGATGGGGGGGTGTTTAACACTGACACATTTAGTAATCGGGGTAGATGGGGGGTGTTTAACACTGACACATTTAGTAATGGGGGTAGATGGAGGTGTTTAACACTGACACATTTAGTAATGGGGGTAGATGGAGGTGTTTAACACTGACACTAATGAGGGTAGATGGAGGTGTTTAACACTGACACATTTAGTAATGGGGGTAGATGGAGGTGTTTAACACTGACACTAATGAGGGTAGATGGAGGTGTTTAACACTGACACATTTAGTAATGGGGGTAGATGGAGGTGTTTAACACTGACACATTTCGTGTCCCTGTCCCTGTTCTCAGTTAACGGCTGGGGAAATCCCGTGGGGGTCGGGCGTGGAATGGATACCTTCAACTCACCGTGATTTATCATTCGCGGGGCGCAGGCAGGCGTTGCTGCCCGTGGGTGGGGGAAGGGGGTAGAAACAGACATGCTCGTGGGTCTTGCTGCCCGTGGGTCATCTGGGGTTGGTGGGGGTTGACGCCTCAGTTGTATGAAGGGGGGGGGGGCACTACTAAAATTGTCTTGGCGCCCCTGGGTGGGGGCGAGTGCCGAAGTCATAGTGCCTGACACCCAGTGGTTGGGTAAGGAGAAGAAGTGGCTAAGGGTGCCGGAGTTAAATAGTACATACAGCTGATCTGCCTTTAGAATTATATTTCATTTGCTAGAGTGCTCGCTATGTGCCAGATTAGTATGTTGGTCTGTTTCCTATTAAATAACCACACAATGAATTCTCACTTAAGCTATTTTTATTTTTACTTGTGTCTCACATCAAGAGACTTGTTGGTTTTCTTGTGCTTAATAATACTTTCTCTGGTAGAAAATACTTTCTCTGGTAGAAAATACTTTCTCTGGTAGAAAATACTTTCTCTGGTAGAAAATACTTTCTCTGGTAGAAAATACTTTCTCTGGTAGAAAATACTTTCTCTGGTAGAAAATACTTTCTCTGGTAGAAAATACTTTCTCTGGTAGAAAATACTTGCTCTGGTAGAAAATACTTGCTCTGGTAGAAAATACTTTCTTTGGTAGATTGATAAAAAATACTTTCTCTGATAAAAAAAAATAATAATTGTATAGTACAACAGTTCATCAAAATCTGCACAAAAAGCTAGCTGTAACGGTACTCAAGTTATCGTGTTTACACACACACATACACACACACAGACATACGGAGAAGATTGCAAAACTCAGGGAGGTGTAAAACGTCGAGATTTGCAAAAATCTCGATTTTTTTTTGGCGCGATTACAAGACTTTCTGTATACTTCGTATATACGATAAAGTAAAAAGTTGTCTCAATTTTGACATGTTATCAATTTTTGCGATAAAAAACGTACATAGTTTATTTTCAAAAATTCAAACTTAATAAAATATAATAAATGAAAAGTAATCATTCATATTGCTTTTTAATGATTTTTTTATTTGTTGAAAGTAAAAGCAAAATGTTAACAGTGTGTAACCTTGATTAAAAATAAACAAAAACTAAAGAGGTTTTGAAGTGGGGAGGGGTATTCTACCCTGTTAGAACTTGTCGTGGTGTTTCGGTGTTTTTTTTCAACAACACACTTAGTATCGGTAATTAGTCTCATTAGCAACCGAACACCGCCACTCTAGACATGCGCAGTGGGCCTTTCGCTTTCAGAACTCCCTCGTTCGTCGTGCTTAAAAACAAAACTTATTTTAAAAAATTGTTGGTTGTTAGGGGTGGGGGTGGTGCTGGGAGTGGTAGGGGCGCTAATAAGCAGGGGGTGTGGGCGCTATTAAAGGAGGGGAGGGCGTGTGGGGGCGATATAATGCTGGCGTGAACGGTTATTGTGCCAGATAGTTTGTATCGATAAAGTCTTAAATTACTTGGAGATTTTTTTTTTCACTGTGTTTTCTTTTTGTTTTATTGACTTTTTAAAATCGAACAGGTTAAAAAAAAACAGGTTAATAAAAAATGTTGGAAAAGTTGCATCCCAAAAAAGTTGTGGGTTGGTGTGGTCTGTGTGTGGGTTGGGCTGTGGTGTGGGTGAAGGTGAGGGGATGAGTGCAGGGGATTAACATGATGCATGGTCTTTTGATCAGTGAATGGTGATACCGTATATTTTGCGTACATATGACAAAAGAGTTATGTCAAATTACGTATTACAACTCCCATTACATAATACTTACAGCAACTTACATATGACAACTTACTTATGACAGCTGGTCAGTTTATCAGGGAATGATGACACTATATATTTGAAGGTTTTCATATAATAGCCGACAAATGACAAAGGAAAAAAAAATTCATAAAAAACGTTTTAATAACAAGCTTTTATGTAATGATGCACTAAAAAGTAGAAAATAAATTATAGACTACTATTTAAATAACTATAAAGAAAAGCGTGGGTCACTTTAGTATCTATTGGATACCTTTACTAATGTTAAGGAAGACACCCACGCTTTTCTTTATAGTTATTTAAATAGTAGTCTATAATTTATTTTCTACTTTTTAGTGCAGCATCATTACACAAAAGCTTGTTATTAAAACGTTTTTTATGAATTTTTTTTTCAGTACTTTACATGTTTTATCTACAATAGAGTTACATGACTAAAAACCATTGCGCGCCTACTGAATATCACGTTCAGTAGGCGCGCAATGGTTTTTGAACGCAGCCATTACGTGGTCGTGATGGCGCAGCTATTGATGACGCGTGTGGTGTGGTTGGCTAGACATGCCTACTAATTCGGTCCAAATTTTAAATAATTCATAAAAAAATTAATTAGGCATCCAATTAAGTCAAATTTAGATTCAGATTGCATTGTCTTTATGTCTTGACCCACGTGCCAACTGTGAATCGTATCGGTCAAGTAGAACTGTCCGAATTTTCACTCCTGCGTTTCCGTCTAGACTGACGACTGACGACTGACGAGGAAGTGAGTTAAATAAAAGCTTGGAAAAAAATTCATAAAAAACGTTTTAATAACAAGCTTTTATGTAATGATGCACTAAAAAGTAGACAATAAATTATAGACTACTATTTAAATAACTATAAAGAAAAGCGTGGGTCACTTTAGTATCTATTGGATACCTTTACTAATGTTAAGGAAGACACCCACGCTTTTCTTTATAGTTATTTAAATAGTAGTCTATAATTTATTTTCTACTTTTTAGTGCATCATTACATAAAAGCTTGTTATTAAAACGTTTTTTATGAATTTTTTTTTCAGTACTTTACATGTTTTATTTACAATAGAGTTACATGACTAAAAACCATTGCGCGCCTACTGAACATCACGTTCAGTAGGCGCGCAATGGTTTTTGAACGCAGCCATTACGTGATGGCGCAGCTATTGAAGGTGATGACGCGTGTGGTGTGGTTGGCTAGACATGCCTACTAATTCGGTCCAACTTTTAATTAATTCATAAAAAATTAATTAGGCATCCAATTAAGTCAAATTTAGTTTCAGATTGCATTGTCTTCATGTCTTGACCCACGTGCCAACTGTGAATCGTATCGGTCAAGTAGAACTGTCCGAATTTTCACTCCTACGTTTCTATCTAGACTGACGACAGACTGTCGACAGACAGAGGAAGTGAGTTAAATAAAAGCTTGTAAAAATAGTGACTTTCATATGACAACTTATATATATATATATATATATATATATATATATATATATATATATATATATATATATATATATATATATATATATATATATATATATATATATATATATATATATATATATATATATATATATATATATATATATATATATATATGTATATATATATATAGTATATATATATATATATATACATATATATATATATATATATATATATATATATATATATATATATATATATATATATATATATATATATATATATATATATATATATATATACACAAATGACAACTTAAATATAACGACTGACCGACGAGTGACAATTGATAGAAAACTGACAACTGACAGACATCTGACAATTGACATTAATGCGTGGTATTGGACTTAGTGTTTGCTACCCTTAACCACGTAAGGTCAGGAAAGATTTTAACACTTTAACGAAATTTAGCCCTGTTGTGTGTGTGTTCTCATGTGTGTGTATGTGTGTGGGGATGGGGTAGGTTATAAATGCTTCGAAGGTCATTTTATGAGGCTAAAATTTCAATTTCACAATTCTCACTATTTCACAAAATTTTCACTCCACAAAAAAAAAGGTCCTAAATTAAAGTAATTTCAACATTTTGTTATTTCTAGCTTTTCAAAATTTAATCACGCTGTTTCCGCCATTTTCCATTTAAAAAAAAAAAAATTGCTCTTTGATTATGAGAGATGTGTTCATCCCTTTTTGCTAATTATAAACATGGTTCTCTCTCCTTTCCCTTATTCCTTTAATGTTCTATCCCATAATAGTTTGTGTTGGCCTCATTTCTATACTATTTTTTATTGACGGATCCCAAACTCTCTCCCATACTCCCCCCCCCCCCATACATTTTACATTTATACAAAAGGAAATAATTTATCCCTTTTCATCTTAAACATTTTTTTTTCTAAATTAAATTAAAAACACTAAATAATATCTCAATACCATATTTAAAGACATCCCGACCGATGCTTCACGAACTACCGTCATTGCTTTCAAACAACTTGGTTCACACAGTGAATAATTGTTCAAGAGCTGACAATATTTCCCATCAAATTCTAAATTCACAAGAACATCCCCCTCCCTCCCCCCCCGCCCTCCCCACACCGTTTTCATCAGTGAGCTTAAAACAGACTTCTGTCAAGCTGTAATATCGCAATTAAAGACACAACCTCATTACCAACCTAACCCAGCTTTATACCTGTTCCTCCACCCGTATGTAATCGTTCGATGAAGCCGATCAAAGATTTGAAAATAGATCAGACAGCCTGGACAAAAAATGTGATATAAACAATGGAGGATTTTACTCGCGTGGGTACACACAGCGTCGTTCTGGGGTTTCTCTCTGAAAGAATTGTGTAATTTAATTTGCTGGGTATTTTTATAATTTTTTAAAATATTTATTTTTGTAACATCTATCTAAACTTGGTTCTATTTTTGTTTTCTTTCGAAGTAAGGCCTACTTGTTTGTCGCGTTTTTTTTTTCTCCCCGCAGGTTTTCATGCATTTACGCATCTCCCTGTATGCGCATGGCTTGTTTTGCTCGTATATTGATTTGCGCTTTTCTTAGTGTGCGCTATCTTTGCGTGCGCGTATTTTTTGGTTTCTCCATTTCATCGTTTGCGGTTTTCTGTGAATGCGTATTTTTTTCCACGGCTGAACTTTATAACGTGCGTTTTTTTTTTCTTTACTCACGTGATGATCTGCTCACTGCAATACCTGTCTCATGCACCCCCCCCCCCCACTGCGCTACTTCCGGGTCACCCCCGGGCGCATGAAACTGACATGCCTGGGTAGTTACCTGCCCCTTGGTGGGGCGATCAATGCCCTATCCATCTTCGCCTGGTGTCTCCCGCGTTACGTCCAACAATATTTGCACGTCGGTTAAGTTGCACGGCAAATTTGGGTCTCGTATTTTTTTAACATTGATTGGCCAGGGCGGAACAACATTGCCGGGTTTAATTATTGATAAGTGAAAATGGGTTGGGGGGAAAAAATATTTCGCGTAAAACTGAGGGTGAATTTTTTTTATGAATTACCTCCCCCACCATGCAAACGTAATTTGTTTTGTATTTTGCTTGCATCGCATACACATATACACATAACCCACATACACTCAACTCACAAACATACCATACGGACTCGTTGTTGTATCTTACATACAACACACATACACTTACACAAAAACACTCACCCACACATAATTAACCACACACCAGCCCACCACACACTCGCTCACCACATCCCACACAACACCTCTTCAAACCACGAGCTCCCACAATACATTTCATCGTAGTTCAGTCTAAATTTAGCTCGTGTATTATTCAAACCGGAAATTCCTGGAAATCAAACGGATAAATGTCTGGCATATTGGAGAGGCACATGAATGGGACCGTCCCTATCCCGACGCGTCAAGCCTTCTATAAATAAACCGGCATAATAAAACGTAAACGCTTATCCAGCTATTTTAAAACGAGTGTTCAGCTTCCTCCTTGCACGTTGCGCGTGCCGTCATCTGCGCTTAGTAATTATCTAATTAATTATTAATTATGTCATTTATATTGATGTGTTTGTTAAATATAAACATCCGTCTAATTATCTTCTTATTTTATAAATAATTAGTATACTTATTATTGAATATAATAAAAATGATTTTTTTTTTTTTTTTTTTTTTTTTTGCAGGGGTTTTGGATTCGTGACCTTTGTTGACCCGGAGAGTATTACCAAGGTTATGGACAGTAAGCCACACCATATAGATTCTAAAGGGGTAAGTGCGCCTTTTTTAAATTTTTGTATATCTTGTGGTAATCAATCATAGGGTTTTATGAAGTTTTTAAAGTCCGCGTTAGTTAACATGATATGAGCGGGATTAAAAAAAATTAAGACGATATAGTTTGGGGTTTGTGGGCATGTACCATTTTTTTGGTCATATTTAGAGAGGTGACCGAGACTTGCAAACATAAATTCTGAATATTCAATAACGGTTGTTACAATAATGTCAACATTCTTTAAGACAATTGTATTTTTTTTTTTTTTAAAAAAAGGTTTAACATGAGAGGTTTAACATTTAACGTTTAGCATGATGGGTCTAACGTTATATGTTTAACATACTTTAAATATGTTTTGAACCACTGGCTACGCCATTTATTTTTTAACATTGTAACATTGGGTTACGATGATATAGATATAACATACACGCGTTATGTAATTTTAAGTTTTACAGTAAATAAACGTGTTTTTAAATGTCTAGTTTTAACTTCCAAAAAATATTCAGTTCACAACCTGTACTAAATCGTTTTTGTGCGAGCTTCCATACGTCTATCACGGTATTAGAAGCAACAGTTGTCTATTCACCGTATGTCTAAATTATTTCCCTTCTTCCTATATCCTTATGAAAAGGGGAGTAATTGGGGCGAATCTTTTTTTAAAAATCCGCTTACTTTGCATATACAATATGAAAATAATTACTACTTAATACATTGTGAAAATTTTGTTTTAGCAAAGCTAATAAAAAACGTATCTAATTAATTAATTATTTGCTATAAAAAACGCGTTTCCACGTTTTAATGACTTTTGTCTTTATTTAATAATGTAGATTTTTTCCCCAAATACCTTGAGTTTCTGTTCCTTGGTTGCTTTACTAAACTTTTTAAACTAGCTATACACGAGCGATATTTAGTGGGTTTATATATTTGTTCTCTTATCTAGCATTTGTATTAATTTAAAAAAAATACGTTTTGTTTTTATAATGATTGTCATGAGCGTTTTATTTGTCGAATTTTCCTTCAATTTTATCCTTAAAAAGTCATTGAGTGGATTTTATTTTTTTCAATCCACGCAAAACAGAAGTTAGAAAAAACAAATTGATTAAAATTTAAAACTTGAATACTTGTTTTTAATCCTAGCAAAAAATAATAAAAATAATAAAAATATTTTTTTTTTTTAAATTGGGGCAATTTTTATTGTTTAATTTCATTATTACTTTTGACCAATCACCGTATCGCGTGTATAAATAGAAACAAACACCAAACACATGTTGAAACAATATCTGTTGGCAACCTGCTGGGGTGAGATGAAATATCATTCTAAATTTCTTTTGTGTTTTTTATGCACTTCGTAACGCATACGCGCTTCGCCAAAACCCCTCGTTTGTTATCGCGGTGATCGAGATTTGACGAGATTTCCACGCATCACGTGTGCAGACAGCGTGACTACTCTGCCACCCTGACCCCCATTGATTTTGTTAACACCCTCGCGGTCAGCTGAGTACCTCAGGCTAAAAGAAGCGCACGTGCATTGAAACAAACGCATGGATTAAAGTTACATTTCACGCTAGATATTCTCAACGTAAATTTTTACAAATTTCAAAAGTAAACAAAAGGCAACCAGTCCGTACGGAGCGTGACCGACCAATTCATTTAATTCCAATTTAATCAAAACTACATGCATTCAACTGTGTATTAAAAAAAAAAACACTAAATTTTCAAAATTTTCAAAGTTTTGTATTCCTGTTTAAAAAATTAATTGCTTTTAAAGTCTATTTTCAATAGTTCGTATTGAGATCGCTAATATTTTAATTTAAATGATAATCCTGTCGGTTTTTGGTTAACCAGGTGATTGAAGTTGTTATTCATTATCCATTCTGTTACTCCAGTGTTCCGTGTCAATTAGTCAGCTTATCCATTTGTTTATCCAATAGCCACTTGCAGACGATTGAAGTTGTTATACATTATCCATTCTGTTACTCCAGTGGTCCGTGTCAATTAGTCAGCTTATCCATTTGTTTATCCATCGGCCACTTGATCCACTTGTTCTTAACTCAACCAATCCTTTGGTCTACTAGTCCTTAAATCCACCAATGCCTCGGTCCACTACTTCTTAAATCCACTGGTCATCTTGTCCTTAAGACAACCAATCACTTGGTCAACCACATTATTGTGTGGATAGCACATCACTTTGGGAACATACCAGCGCATTGTGTTGATAACACATCCTATGTGGATACCACATTATTATGTGGATACCACCTCACGTATTATGTGTGAATGTTACCATGCTTGCAATTTTTCGTGGTTATCCCAATATCCCACTATATGTGGGTACTCCATTATCCCAATGACAGCAATGCTATCCTACTGACCTACCACCTGTGTGTATATCCCAATATCTCACCGTATGTGTAGATAACCCACCGTATGTTTAGATAACCCACCGTATGTTTAGATAACCCACCGTATGTGCAGATAACCCACCGTATGTGCAGATAACCCACCGTATGTTTAGATAACCCACCGTATGTGCAGATAACCCACCGTATGTGCAGAAAACCCATCGTATGTGTAGATAACCCATCGTATGTGTTGATAACCCACCGTATGTACAGATAACCCACCGAATGTGCACATAACCCACCGTATGTGTAGATAACTCACCGTATGTGTTGATAACCCACCGTATGTGTAGATAACCCACCGTATGTGCAGATAACCCACCACATGTGTAGATAACTCACCAACCAACTGAATACACCAGCGGTTGTCTCACCATTACACTCATGTATTGAAGACCCCCCCCCCCCCCTCCCCCCAACCCCCCTCCCCTCAACAACATAACCGTGTCAGTAGGTCAGAACTATCAACGAACATTTCGCCATCACAACTTTCAGACTATAGATCAACTCGGCTATAAATAGCACGCACAATGCTGCTCACTCCCATAGGCGTGAAATACACAATGTCATTGATCCGATGCGCTTCACTGCATCTCTTGCACGCTGGTACGTTTTTTTTTTCTTCTACTGGATCTGCTTGAGCTTCCAGTCTTCCGATAACAAATCTGTTTTTATAGTTTGCATATGATTATGGCATGACATCATCATCTGGCACATATAGAAAGGGTTCGAGTCCCAGCAAAACGGGTTGATAGTTTAGGGTTGGCGTTTTAAACTGGTTGATTGTTTAAGGTTGACGTTTTTGGCGCCTAGTTGAAGACATTTGGCACGCTGATATGTGGAGTTGTGGTACCGCGATACAATATTGTTGGGGAAATAACGGAGAATAAAGTAAAATGGAGAAGCGTTAGGTTTGAATTGAGGGATGTAACCCGTGATATGATTGTAAATGAATTTGTTGATTGTTTTGGCTTGATAGCGATTGGTGTTGACGTAACTCCTGTGTGAGGTGTTGGGTGTTATTTGTGAGGTGTTGGGTGTTATTTGTGAGGTGTTGGGTGTTATTTGTGAGGTGTTTGGTTTTATATGTGAGGTGTTGGGTGTTATTTGTGAGGTGTTGGGTGTTATTTGTGAGGTGTTTGGTTTTATATGTGAGGTGTTGGGTGTTATTTGTGAGGTGTTGGGTGTTATTTGTGAGGTGTTTGGTTTTATATGTGATGTGTTGAGTGTTATTTGTGAGGTGTTGGGTGTTATTTGTGAGGTGTTTGGTTTTATATGTGATGTGTTGGGTGTTATATGTGATGTGTTGAGTGTTATTTGTGAGGTGTTGGGTGTTATTTGTGGGGTGTTGGGTGTTATTTGTGGGGTGTTTGGTTTTATATGTGAGGTGTTGGGTGTTATTTGTGAGGTGTTTGGTTTTATATGTGATGTGTTGAGTGTTATTTGTGAGGTGTTTGGTTTTATATGTGAGGTGTTGGGTGTTATTTGTGAGGTGTTTGGTTTTATATGTGATGTGTTGGGTGTTATTTGTGAGGTGTTTGGTTTTATATGTGATGTGTTGGGTGTTATTTGTGAGGTGTTTGGTTTTATATGTGATGTGTTGGGTGTTATATGTGATGTGTTGAGTGTTATTTGTGAGGTGTTGGGTGTTATTTGTGGGGTGTTTGGAATTTATTTGTCAGGTGTTAAAAGTGATACATCAGGTGTTTCATAAATAAGATGATTTAAGGGGATGGGGGGGGGGGTGGGGGGGAAATCTGTAACTTGTTTAGAGCAAGAGCCGAATTTGGAGCTGTGAAGTTTTAGAACGTTACTTTACGGTCTAAGGCTCATTACTCTACGACCTACACCTCGATACGTTATGACTTACGATTCGCTAAGTTAGAACTTACGACACCCATACAAGTGAATATTTGCTGCTTTTGGTTTGAACTTTAAAACTGTATAGGCACACGTCTTAAATAATAATAAAAAAAAAACACCAGACTAAACCTTTAAACATGTACGCTTTGGTAGACCTCAAATTGAATCCAACTAATTATTACTTCTGATTTTCCATCATTTATTTCTTGTAAATTTTGACGAACTTCTTACTTCAGGAAACGTTTTATTCTGTTTCATTCACTTTCGTTAACACACTTTATTCTATATAAGTTTATAATTTTCTTGTTGACTTTGTCAATTAGTAAACACACAATTTGATCATGGCATCTACACGTTTTGAGGACAACGTTTTAAAATTATTAACATAATAACTAACATAATCAAAATACACACCATGAACCTTACACAAAACTAAATCGGTGTATGTGTTATCTGTACCTAAGCCTCTTTTTTAGTTTGTATGAGAGTCATAGTTTATATATTAACTCGCTGGTACTGGATCGAATCCTACACACGCCTACACATCTCCCATCACATCAGGAGACATTCGACTGTCTCTCTGTATTCTATCTGACTCTCTATCTTCTCTCTGACTGACTCTCTATCTTCTCTCTGACTGACTCTCTAATCAATCCCCTCCCCCCTCCCACCACCCTTCATTGCCTGATACATAATTGCCCGTCCCTGACCGCCCTAGCCCCCAATCTCTAGTATCATCGTCCCTCCCCGGGGAACCCCCCTTGTTAAACACTCCACAAACACCCGAATTAGACCGTAATTAAACACAGCGTTTACCAGATCGCGAGCGTGCTCCTCAAACCGCCCCCACTCCCACTTTACACAGTATACATATCTTGCCGTTTGTTCTGAACTCCCCCACCCCCACCCCCAAAAAAAATCAACCTCTCTTTCATTAGATGTATCACTGTAATCAAACTGTTTCTGTTCTTTATTTTCTTTTTTTTTTTAAAAAGTTGAAACACACATCTTTCAAACTATCGTGCCAAGCTCTCCCAAATCTCCATCCCCCACCCTCTCCCTAACTTCGATCACCCCCACCCTCTCCCTAACTTCGATCACCCTCCCCAAACTGACCCCCTCCCAAATCTCCATCCCCCACCCTCTCCCTAACTTCGATCACCCCCCCCCCCAAACTGACCCCCTCCCAAATCTCCATCCCCCACCCTCTCCCTAACTTCGATCACCCCCCCCCCCCCAAACTGACCCCCTCCCAAATCTCCATCCCCCACCCTCTCCCTAACTTCGATCACCCTCCCCAAACTGACCCCCTCCCAAATCTCCACCCCCCACCCTCTCCCTAACTCCGATCACCCTCCCCAAACTGACCCCCTCCCAAATCTCCACCCCCCACCCTCTCCCTAACTTCGATCACCCTCCCCAAACTGACCCCCTCCCAAATCTCCATCCCCCACCCTCTCCCTAACTTCGATCACCCTCCCCAAACTGACCCCCTCCCAAATCTCCACCCCCCACCCTCTCCCTAACTCCGATCACCCTCCCCAAACTGACCCCCTCCCAAATCTCCACCCCCCACCCTCTCCCTAACTCCGATCACCCTCCCCAAACTGACCCCCTACAAAATCTCCATCCCCCACCTTCTTCCTAACTCCGATCACCCTCCCCAAACTGACCCCCTACAAAATCTCCATCCCCCCACCCTCTCCCTAACTCCGATCACCCTCCCCAAACTGACCCCCTACAAAATCTCCATTCCCCACCCTCTCCCTAACTTTGATCACCCTCCCCAAACTGACCCCCTCCCAAATCTCCACCCCCCACCCTCTCCCTAACTTCGATCACCCTCCCCAAACTGACCCCCTCCCAAATCTCCACCCCCCACCCTCTCCCTAACTTCGATCACCCTCCCCAAACTGACCCCCTCCCAAATCTCCATCCCCCACCCTCTCCCTAACTTCGATCACCCTCCCCCAACTGACCCCCTACAAAATCTCCATCCCCCACCCTCTCCCTAACTCCGATCACCCTCCCCAAACTGACCCCCTCCCAAATCGCCATCCCCCACCCTCTCCCTAACCCCGATCACCCCCACCCTCTCCCTAACTCCGATCACCCTCCCCAAACTGACCCACTCCAAATCTCCACCCCCCACCCTCTCCCTAACTCCGATCACCCTCCCCAAACTGACCCCCTCCGAAATCTCCACCCCCCACCCTCTCCCTAACTCCGATCCCCCCCCTCCCCAAACTGACCCCCCTACAAAATCTCCATCCCCCACCCTCTCCCTAACTCCGATCACCCTCCCCAAACTGACCCCCCTACAAAATCTCCATCCCCCACCCTCTCCCTAACTCCGATCACCCTCCCCAAACTGACCCACTCCAAATCTCCACCCCCCACCCTCTCCCTAACTCCGATCACCCTCCCCAAACTGACCCCCTCCCAAATCTCCATCCCCCACCCTCTCCCTAACTCCGATCCCCCCCCCTCCCCAAACTGACCCCCCTACAAAATCTCCATCCCCCACCCTCTCCCTAACTCCGATCACCCTCCCCAAACTGACCCCCCTACAAAATCTCCATCCCCCACCCTCTCCCTAACTCCGATCACCCTCCCCAAACTGACCCACTCCAAATCTCCACCCCCCACCCTCTCCCTAACTCCGATCACCCTCCCCAAACTGACCCCCTCCCAAATCTCCATCCCCCACCCTCTCCCTAACTCCGATCACTCTCTCCCTAACTCCGATCACCCTCCCCAAACTGACCCCCTCCCAAATCTCCACCCCCCACCCTCTCCCTAACTCCGATCACCCTCCCCAAACTGACCCCCTCCCAAATCTCCACCCCCCACCCTCTCCCTAACTCCGATCCCCCCCCTCCCCAAACTGACCCCCCTACAAAATCTCCATCCCCCACCCTCTCCCTAACTCCGATCACCCTCCCCAAACTGACCCCCTCCAAAATCTCCATCCCCCACCCTCTCCCTAACTCCGATCACCCTCCCCAAACTGACCCCCTTCCAAATCTCCATCCCCCACCCTCTCCCTAACCCCGATCACCCCCACCCTCTCCCTAACTCCGATCACCCTCCCCAAACTGACCCCCCTACAAAATCTCCATCCCCCACCCTCTCCCTAACCCCGATCACCCCCACCCTCTCCCTAACTCCGATCACCCTCCCCAAACTGACCCCCTCCCAAATCTCCACCCCCCACCCTCTCCCTAACTCCGATCCCCCCCTCCCCAAACTGACCCCCCTACAAAATCTCCATCCCCCACCCTCTCCCTAACTCCGATCACCCTCCCCAAACTGACCCCCTCCCAAATCTCCATCCCCCACCCTCTCCCTAACTCCGATCACCCTCCCCAAACTGACCCCCCTACAAAATCTCCATCCCCCACCCTCTCCCTAACTTCGATCACCCTCCCCAAACTGACCCCCTCCCAAATCTCCATCCCCCACCCTCTCCCTAACTCCGATCACCCCCCTCCCCCAACTGACCCCCTCCCAAATCTCCATCCCCCACCCTCTCCCTAACTTCGATCACCCTCCCCAAACTGACCCACTCCAAATCTCCATCCCCCACCCTCTCCCTAACTTCGATCACCCCCCCCTCCCCAAACTGACCCCCTACAGTTGCCCCCTAGTCCGCCGAATTCCGGACTCAGGGGACGTCCCCCGGCCCACATGTCCCCCACCCTGGTGTTTATTTCCTCTGACCAGTGTCCTTATTCTGGCGGGCGTGACGTCACTTCCGTTCCCTCTTCCTTGACAGTCGTGTAGCCGTAATACCGGTCATTTCCCAACATGGCCTCCCGTTGGCCAAAGTTTTTTTTTGGGGACTGTCAGTGGTCAGTCTAGTGTCACGAAACGGCATACAACATAGGGGTTCTTAGTGTATAGTTATTGCGTCACACACATATCAGCTATTTTAACTTTTCTGATCGAACAACTCAAGCCCAAGTATCCCCCTTCCAAATCTATCAGAAAAAATTATCCTAGCATGTATTAATAGCATATTCTGCATTAATGTCAGTAGGGAGGGGGGGGGGGGGAGGGTTTGCTATGGTCAAGACGGTAAAGCTCATATATGCTTAACCAAAGATTGCCCGTTCGAACCCTCGGCGGAAGAGGCTCGAAAGCTGGTGATAGCAGCCCATCAAGTAGAGAAAACCCCAAAATCAAAAACTGCTTCCTTGCAGTTTTTTCTTAGCATGACAATAGCTATGGAAGTAAATACAGAAAGAAACTCAGGCTGAAATCAGAGTCAATGGCTTTTATGGCGCCTAACATGTGGTAACGCAATGCTTTATTGTGTAGGATGAAATGCCATCTGACATGTTAATAAAAAACGAAGAAGAAGAAGAAGATACCCCGTGGTCTCGCAGAAGAAAATCTTCTTTCTAAACATTGAACATGATCTTTCGATCATAGTCTAAGTCAAGCGATATATTTTCATTTATGTTTTCATTGGGCTTTTGTTTTTGTATCTGAAGAAGAGCATATTACGAAGCGTCGTAAAGCAAATCCAAAAAGAAAAGCAGGCTGAAATCGGAGTCAATGGCCTCAATGGCGTATAACCAGTTGACACGTATCCTTAATTGTGACGGAGGCGTGTCGAGTCGGCAAAAGCTCATGGTTGATAAATTCCAAAAATTCTCGAGTTCAAACCCTCTGGCAGATAAGTCTTGATCCCTTCCAATACTAAAAATTAAGAACGAAGAAGAAGAAGAAAGAAGAAGCGTCGTAAATTTATATTGATTCTTAAAGCATATTCTTATGTTTTAATTCTCACTGTATTTTATAAATTCCGATTATTTGCCAAAATCTATTAAATTTAAAAAAAAAAGTTTTTACAAACACCATGAGCGCTAAATTAATAAACCTGATAAACGCATTAATGACGCGAGGAAAAATGCGTCACAATGCTCACCACGATAATCCTGGTGCAATTAAGGGGATACAGCACCCCCCGGGGCAATGAAGGTATTTTGTGTTGATTCAAAACGCCCTCTGGCGATCTGGGTACAGTTAGGTGCAAACATTGCTGTTTTAGCCCACCCCCCCCCCCCCCACCACTCTTTCTCCCGGGGGTATTCGGATTTGCCGATAAACGAGCAATTAATTGTGTTTGCTTTTAGCTGCTACAATTTTTGTGACGCGTCAGAGCTTACGTCATAGTTGAGGTTGTTTTTTTTGTGTTGGTGGTTGGAAAAGGGGGGAGGTTGGTTTTAAGAGTTTACCAGCGGTCACGCCGGACTGGACATTAGTGCCAACAAGATGGGGTGGTTGTGGGTGTGGGGGGGGGGGGGGGGGGTGTTGGTTTGAGAGTTTACCAGCAGTCACGCCGGACTGGACATTAGTGCCAACAAGATGGGGTGGTTGTGGGTGTGGGGGGGGGGGGGGGTGTTGGTTTGAGAGTTTACCAGCAGTCACGCCGGACTGGACATTAGTGCCAACAAGATGGGGTGGTTGTGGGATTGATGTTGTTCTCAGTTCTCTGACCCCAGTGCGATCAAAATGTCACCTGTATGGTTATGAATAAATTACGAACAGATTTTTATAAGTGGAGCTATCACCCCACCCCCCCCCCCAACACACACACACTTAAAACCAGACTTAAGCCTGTGCAATTTTAACCCCCTTACCAGACATTTAACTCGTGACTACTACCCACTTACAGTCAGAATTTTTCACACTATGACCCCCCCCTCCCCAACCATCTTAATGACCCCATTCCCTCCTCCCCCCAACCACCATAATGACCCCTACCCCCTTATGTCCACCTCTAACGTGGTGAGAAATTTCTCATCGCCCCATTAACATCGTCACCCTTCATCGACTTACCCCCCCCCCCCCCTAAGATCCTCAGACGTCACGCATGCGTCACTAATGCCCCAATATCCGAAACCGTCTTCTCTGATTTGCAAGCGAGCTAGTCCTCTCGACGCGTTTCAATATTAGTATTTTCTCAAAGAAGCGTTGCTCCCTGTGTAAGTTCCCTCTGATTAAAGCAAGTGGCAGCCCCAACCCCTCGCCTCCCCACCTCCCCGTGTTGACACTGTTCAGGAATATTCAATAGGGTAACGGGTGCACTTTACTAGCGCCCGGCCCGTGAGGGGCTTTGATTGGTACGGCGTCGCATCGATACACAAGGGAGAGAAAATTGCCGGGCTGGTTGACTTGAAGTGAGTTCTCTCCCCTGATGAAAAAAAAAAAGTAAGATGGGTTGTCCAGTATCTCAGCATACTTAGAGAAGGTGGGTGGGGGTGGGGGGGGGGGTGTCAGATGGTGATGGTGGTACAGTGAGTGTGGGGTGGGGTGGAGCAGTATTGGTAATCGAACGTTCGATTTGGTCAATCGGAGTGAAAGATACCAAACATCAAGTATTTGTTCTCTGGCTTGTGTCATCATAAAAAAAAACGAATGGTGGTCAGATCAATATAGGAGGAGGGTGGGGCAAGATGAGATGGGGGGGGGGGGATAAGGTGTCGATGATGTTTGTATAAAGAAAAGTTTGTAAAACATTGATATACATCGCAGCCACCTAGTTCTGATGCGTTTTAGTTTGGATTAGCTGTAAATAATATTAATTAACTTAATTAAAACATCATTTAACAGAGAGGCAATGGCCTGAAGCCTATTTATTTATTTAATTATTTAAATACATTATACCTATTCCTTGCTATGGCAACTATACCAACTTGTCTAATGGTTCTTGTATGTTAAACTTTTCACAGGACGAAGTTAGTGTTTAGGTTGGGGTTTAGGTTTGCATACTATGAACCTTAACTTTTAATTTCTCAGTGACCATCTTTTTTTATACATCATTGGACCCCATATCCCCCCATCCCCAAGCTATTTTTTGTGTGTCTTTGGACTTCATTATCCTAGATCTGTTACCATACCCTAATAAATACTCGATGCCACTGTCCAATTAACTGCATTCTAGATGTTTACACAGTGCATTGAGATGCACCAAGTTTACAAAAAATCTGCATCAAATCTATTTTTAATAGACATCGAATGTCCCAGGGACATTGACGCTCCGGTCTTTTTTCCCCGGCGTGTCCCCGGGAAAGCGAGCAAACAGACTGGCCGGCAAACACGGCTCTGCCGGTCGCTGGAGTTTGGTCGGTGGGAGACCGTATAGGGGGGGGGGGACTGTTTGAGGAGGAAGGGGAAACAACCTAGCGACAGGAAGACGAATCAAATTCTACACTACGCAGCAACCGCCTGTGATTTTCTTTGTTTAGTGACTAAATGTTGGAACATAGTCTAGTTTAGTGACTAAATGTTGGAACATAGTCTAGTTTAGGGACTAAATGTTGGAACATAGTCTAGTTTAGGGACTAAAATTACAGTCTAGTTTAGTGACTAAATGTTGGAACATAGTCTAGTTTAGTGACTAAATGTTGGAACATAGTCTAGTTTAGGGACTAAATGTTGGAAAATAGTCTAGTTTAGTAACTAAATGTTGGAACATAGTCTAGTATAGTGACTAAATATTGGAAAATAGTCCAATTCAATGTCAAAATGTTAGAAAATAGTCCAGTTCAATGACTAAATGTTGGAACTAAGTCTAGTTTAGTGACTAAATATTTGTCCATAGTCTACTTTTGTGACTAAATGTTGGAACATCATCTTTTCCCGTTGGTCCCAAGACACGTAGAGAAGATGAAGTAGAGTTCATCTGCATCCGATATCTCGGCATTTGAAGGGATATTATGGTCAGCACTAACATGAGTTAGGTACCCATCAAAGCTGAGTGGACTCTGCTGATTTTGAGACTTTCGGCCACGACATCCCTTCCTTATGGGATTATCTATCTTTGATGATACTCTACATCCTCTCTCTCATATATATGTCTATATCTATCTAGCTCTCTTTCTCTCTCTCTCTCTCTCTTTATATATACATATATATACATATATATATATATATATATATATGTATATATATATGGAGCAGCCACTGTAATACGATGACGTGTACATTGTATCGAGTGTAACGACTCAGGTCCCGTCGCCATTGGTGATATTGAGGCAACACAAGAAAATGAGGGACAAGGTTCTGGAGGGGGGGGGGAGGAGATGCGCAGACTCCCTGATCAAACAAATGAAATGAAACAAACGTTGGTCCCACTATAGCCCGGAGAGAGGGGGGGGGGGGGGGGTCGGGATGGAGGGAGGGGGGGGGGTCGGGTCTATAAAAGCAAGAATGCCCCGGACTATGAGGTTCAGACAAGCGCAGATGTCACACGGCCGCTGATCTCAGGGTATTCAGCGCTACGCGGATTGTGATAAAAGATATATCCAGCTTATATCCATGACGTGGATGGTTTAATCCGATTATCCGATATTGTTGTAGAATAAGTTGTGCTAATTTAATACATAAGTGAAGTAACAGTTCTAGGATATAATTTTTTTTTTTTTTTTTTTTTTTGTTGTAATTTCGGTGCATTCGTATGAGGAAAACCAGTTGTGTGTGTTGGTTTCGTGATGTATTTCTCCGCTGAAGACGTTTGACCGAAACGTCCTTACGCGCAGTGTGTCACATCCGGTTACGCCTGTGCCGGAGTATGGCCATCTCCATCTTCTCCGGCAGTCATTGCGTTGATTGCCGGCTATTTACCCGGCCGGGGAGAGTTGGGATTAGAGCCGCATTGACGTGGTTGTCCCCCGGCCCGGGCACAGCTTGTTCGAGGATTATACCCCCCTCCTCTCCCCCACCCCTCTCTACCTTCCTCACACAGTCAACGCGAGTAAGATTAAGGTCTAGCTTACTGATGGGGGGACGGGGTGAGGGAGGGGGGGGGGGATTTAAGCCGTGTGGTTTTCGCGCCTATTTATTGAGCAGACAAGGTTGAGGCTGGATAACAGCCATCCACGTTTTCACTTTTGGTTCCTGTCACGTCGAACGTGATCGTGTGACACCCTCTGCCGTGGATAACTCACGGGATGTTCTTTTCAAATCTTGTGTGATAAAGTGGGATCCGTTTTTCTTGTGAATACATGCAGCCATAAAATTTAAATTTTTAAAGTGTCTTAAAATTTCTTGTGAATACATACAACCAACTAGTTTAAATTTTTAAAGTATCCTAATAATTTCTTGTGAATACATACAACCAACTAGTTTAAATTTTTAAAGTATCTAAAAATTTCTTGTGAATACAAACTCGTTTACATTTTTAGAGTATCTAAACGTTTCTTGTGAATACAACCAATAGTTTACATTTTTAAGTATCTAAACATTTCTTGTAAATACATACAACCAACTCGTTTAAATTTTAAAAGTATCCTAATAATTTCTTGTGAATACATACAACCAACTAGTTTAAATTTTTAAAGTATCTAAAAATTTCTTGTGAATACAAACTCGTTTACATTTTTAGAGTATCTAAACGTTTCTTGTGAATACAACCAATAGTTTACATTTTTAAGTATCTAAACATTTCTTGTGAATACATACAACCAACTCGTTTACATTTTTAGAGTATCTAAACATTTCTTTTGAGAACATAGTCAACTAGTTTACATTTTTAAGTATCTAAACATTTCTTGCGAATACATAAAACCAACTAGTTAAAAGTTTAAAATATCTAAACAAATTTTCATTAACTTTCAATCAAGTTTATTAAATATTTTCTTCCACCGTTGAAGGAAAAAGACTTAATCAAAACAGGGACAGAACTCTTCTAAAATCGTGTATTTGCATGACGTTCTTTCGTATTGATTTTTCGGGTGTTTTCAAGTGTGGAAAATGTAGCTCTCTCCGGTCGTTATAATACAAATTGCCAGGGTGTGTTTGTGTGGCCCAACTTGACGAAAAAAAAAAATGAAATATCCCACTTTAAAATATCTGGCTAATATTTGATTAACACCAAGTTCTTTAGAGCAATATGCGTAAGACGGGGGGGGGGGGGGGGGGGGATGGAACGGGGTTTCTGGTGCTTGAAATAAAAAGTTATTTTTAGAATAGTTTTCGAATGTGTTTCTTAAAAGCAACTGCCCAGTGTAACACTATACTGTCTGCAATTCTCCTCTTATCAAAAGGCATTTCAAACACACGTACGCTGTGTTTGACTTGCTGTCGTTTGAGTATCGATTTTTTAATCCCGTAATCGAATGTTTAAAATAGGTCATAATCGGCTACTGGGTTGGACACAATATAGATATTTTACAATAGAACTTTTTAAAAACATGTTTTTTTCCGATATATATAAATAATTCTTTCTTTACTTATCTGTTTATAATTCAACTTCCGGCTTTAGATTGTATACATTGTCATCCTCTTTTGTGAATTTAGCTCAACAAAGGATTTTTGTTTTTGTTTCGAAGACGACCACAAAGTCTAGCAATATAATTTTCCATCGAATTACAGCCAACATTATATTCTCCAATACATGTTTTAGTTCTCCCCTTATTTGCAACGTCGATTTATATTTATTATAAATAACGCAATGCTAGCCAAATCAAAAGCATCATGGGAATGACGTACCGACTACGTCACATCCTGCCTCGCCTGTCGACTCTGGAGGTGTCAGAGATGGCGGTGTGCGATGGACCGTGACGATATGAAATGTAGATCTGTCGCCGCTCACTCTGGAGTTCACTGAAGCGGAACCACGCGCGTGGCGAACATCTTGTTGACGTCACGCCCAGCATGCCTAGAAAACTTGATCAGTTTTGACACCCTGAAACTTGACGTTTTTCGATATCGTAAAAAAAAAACATGGCACGTTTCTATCACATAAACTTTAATTGTACTTTTATTGACGACTTTATATGCTGTGGAAGTTGCAAAATTCAAAGGCGTGAGTTCGAATCTTTCTATCGCAGCTTAAAGGTCATCGTTTTACTCACTGCTCCTTCAATATTTCACCTAAAGAACTAAAGCTTGTAATAAATGCTTTGTGTGTGCTTATAGCATTGTCCACCTAAAGAACTACAGCTTGTAATAAATGCTTTGTGTGTGCATGTGGCATTGTCCACCTAAAGAACTACAGCTTGTAATAAATGCTTTGTGTGTGCATGTGGCATTGTCCACCTAAAGAACTACAGCTTGTAATAAATGCTTTGTGTGTGCTTATAGCATTGTCCACCAAAAAAACTAAAGCTTGTAATAAATGCTTTGTGTGTGCTTATAGCATTGTCCACCAAAAAAACTAAAGCTTGTAATAAATGCTTTGTGTGTGCATGTGCCACTAAAAAGACTATTGTTTTTAACAACATGACTACGTGGTAAGCTTATACCTATTGTACGTCCGCGCTACCACGCAGCTAATAATTAATATTGTCCCCCCCCCCTCAAAAAAACAAACCGCGTGGGACACCAGTCAAAGAAAGGACAGGGAGCGGTGTGGTCGGGCTGAAGAGCATATACCGGCTAACTCCAACAGTCTAGGGTTCAGACCCCGGGTATATAAGGCTCATTATCTGGAGACAACAGCCCCACTAGGAGAGACAACTCCAAAATGATACAACTGCTGCCTTGTAGTTTGTTCTTGGGTGTGCAAATGCTATGGAAGCAAATCCAAAAAGAAAAGCAGTATATGAAGTCGGATTCAACGGGTGATATGGAGAAAACATGTGGACCTGTAATAATTAATTGTGTTGGAGGAAATACCTTTCACTAATGCAATGAAGAACGAAGAAGAGAAATATGTCAGTTGGGCGTCACTTTTGTTAACCAATCCCTTTTACACTAAGTGGCAGCTAGATGCGTGTGTACTAATCCATGAGCTTTTTTTATGCTTGATCTGAAAAGTGTACTTAAATAAGTTTATAATCGGAATTTCGTTTCGCTTTTTTAGTATAAAATCCTTTACAGCAGAAAAAAAAAATTAAAATTAAAATTTCCATTGTTCGTGCTGATATCAAAATGGTCTAAGTTTTTTTTTTAAAAACGTAAGTTGTTTTAAAATGTGTCGTGTAGATTTAGTTACTACAACGGCTGTCTGAAAACGAAGCTAAAAGAAAAATTCCATTCTTTCCCTTAAAGCTCACGCTGTATGGAAACAGAAAAAAAAGAAACAATTAGGTTTCACCATCGATCGCACTGTACTGCCAATTCATTAATTAAACTCAATTGATTATTTAAAAGCTTGAGTTGAGAATTATTTATTTTTTCCCGGACAGACACGAAACTTTTGGTAATTGGATTCGGGCTAAACTGGAATGAATCGACAAAACCGCACGGCGTCTGCGTGTGTTTATATGCATCTTCTTACGCTAATATGACGTGTGTACAAATGGAAACCTTGATTCTATTTTTAGATTGTGGTTCTCTGCTAATGTCTAGATTAGATGGTTCATTTTTTTTAATGACATTAGAATAACAATGAATTTAATGAAAAATAATTTATACTAGATTTCTTGGTTCTGCGACAAAGCCTTGGATTACTAATGTAAATGTCCAGTTTTAATTACAATTGTTTTTTTTTTCTTTTTCTAATTTGGAAATCTAAGACTGTCCTATATTTCCGGTGTCTTTTTGAGCAAGTGGTGGATGATTCTTATCTTCCTACCGGATGTTTCTGACCTTCGTGTCTAATGATTCTTACCTTCGTTCCGGACATCTAGTTTCTATATTCATGTTGCCTATAGTGTTAAGCCTTCGTAGCTTGTTTGTAGAGATTTGTGTTAAGCATTGTGGCTAAAATTAAATTACCGCTTACTTTTTATAAGGAGCAGCGATTTTGGCTGGTAGAGCATACGGCTGTTAACCCGAAAGTCTCGAGTTCGAATCCGGGTTCCAATCCGTAAAACATTCCTGAGTCCATCCAGCTTTAATGGGTACCTGACTGTGAAGGGAAGTAAAGTAAAGGTTACTGTGCATAGTGATGACCACGCTATCCCTTCATATGCCGAGGTCAAGAACAATGTGAACTCTATTGCACTTTTCCCATTGGCTTTCAGGTTCAAAATAAAACTTAGAAAAAAAAGTGTAGGATATACACTTCTGTGGTAATGTGTATGCACTGTTTAGTACTCATAATCTCATTTAAACATTTATTAGTATTCTAGATATAAATACTTAGTCAATTTAGATCTCTAACTACTGTTTTAAGGTTCGTATTTTAATTTTAAATCTCAACTGCGGTTTCTGGAGGTTTTTTTTTCCCAATAAAACCAGCCGTCCTCCTCTGCGTAAAATTACATTTTCTTTTGTTAGCCTAAAGCACTTAGATCGCATTTTGAACACAACCTTCTCAGTACTAACCAGCCAAGTGTAACCATCAGTCAAAGCTATTTTAGGAAATTTTAAATTTTTAAAATTGTTTATAGTTTAATTAATTTCCGTCGTCACAGGTATAAACGCTTAAAGAATCGGGTTTTACACAAGCGCTGTTTCATAACGCACCCGCACAACACAAGTTTTAATTACAAAAAAATAATTAATTTCAGTTTAAAAAACCGGAAGTCAGTGTATCTTGAAGTGTTCGTCTTGATATCCGATACCGTATGTTTGACGTTTGGTTATCCGGCCGTAATACTTCCCACAGCTAGCCGGCGTTCCGGTCCTCGTTAGCCGGTGTTCCGGTCTTCGTTAGCCGGTTGTCAGGTCCTGTGGCGACTCCGTCATGCCCCCGCTGTGCTCGGTGTGAGGTCAATTAAATCATTTCATGCCTTGTGTTCCGATGGTATTTTTTTTAAAAATCTCGTGATATCTCATCTCAATCTCGCACTTAAACGAGATTTACCGTCACCGACATTGGCTACACGTATTCGGGTCTATCATTTTGAATTATTTTTATTTTTTTTTTCCAATATTTAAGGATAACTCTTTCAGGACAGATAACTCTTCCAGACCCCGGATGTCCCCAACGCCATAACCCATCGTGACAGGGGAGCTAATCCCCAATAACTCTAGAACCGCTGACGTACGAGATCGCTCCACGGATTGCATGCGCCCGCTGCGCACAATGGGGCTAACTGCGGCGAAGGCAGCGCAGCAAACATAACCCTCTTGTGCTCTCGCTCCAGCATTTGCTCAGACCACGGGAGTTCGTGTTTGCCTGTCCTCTCTAAATAGCGGTTTCGGATTTCTTTTCGCCGTGATCCCACTCTACCTCCCCCTCCCTCTCTCCTCCCCACCCACACTCTCTCTTCTAAGTAAAAAAAAAAATGTCCCCCCTATGCGTGTATGAGGACAGCTATTTGGGGGCCGAAAAAAAAAACATCGGTAGAAGACCTGTGTAGAGGAGGGGAAGAGGTATGCTCAAATAGTCCCTGGCATTCAGGAAAAGGATGGGACACAGGGCTCTCTGCCGCACACTCTAAGCTGTCAGTGTGTCCGCGACATCCAGCTCTCGTGTGTCGTGAAGTGTGTCTGAGGCTTGTGTCAACGGACCCTGTCTGGTGATTGTGTCCGTGGATTGTTTCAGTGATTCGTGTGTCGGGATTTTTTAAAGTTTGCGGGATTGGTAATTGATGACTGACGGTGGATTGTTCCTATGATTTGTGTATCTGAATTGTTTAACAGTTTGATGAATTGGCATTCAATGATTGCGTCAGTGGATTGTTTTTTTTTAATTTGTATATCGGGAGTAATTCAAAGTTTGTAGGATTGATACTTAATGATTGTATTAATTGATTGTTTCTACGTTTTGTGTATCGGGATTATTAAAAGTTTGTAGGATTAGTACTTAATCTTTGTGTCTGTTGATTGTTTTTATGATTTTTGTATCGGATTGTTTAAAGTTCGTACTATTGGTACATAATGTTAGTGTTTTTCGTCCTTTCATGGAAGTATAGCAAAGATGTTTAAATTTTATATGGAAGATTTCAGTAGAGTAATGTATTTGAATATCGTTTCTAAGCTTTACAGATAAACAGTTTCCATGGTTACTGCCTACGTTAGTTTATATGGTCTGTAGTCAGGGATCGTGTATTGTCATTTAATTTATAGCTAGACAAATTAGCTTCAATTTTTGTCATTTAATTGTGTATAGATCTACTTACATTTTGTGTGTACAGGTAGCAGTAAAGAAAGACCGTAACTGTTGTATCGATGAAATATTTCTGCCCTTGTTGCGAGTCACCAACACCTCACGTGACCTTGGTATCCCAACTTTCGGTATCCCAAATCCTCGGTATCCCTGATACCACTTCGTGCCTGCCTCCTAGTTGTGAAAATTTAACGTCTGCTGTCAACGAGTGGTCTCTCCTCTCTGGCAATTCCCTGTGGTATTTAAACGATCGGTCCACGAGTTACTGCACTTTGTCAGCTCCCACGAGTTACTGCACTTTGTCAGTTCCCTATTCTGTTACTGTACGGACACTGGCGTCCTGTTGTTTTGTGGTTGCTGAATGCTACTACTGTTACAAAGTTCTCGTTTCGTAGTTATAATAAGAAAATATCGTTTTTTGAGATCTTGTGTATATACTTTTTATATACTAAAATAAATTTTAGGTATTTAACTCACACACACACACATTAAAAAAAAAAAAAAACTTTTTTCTTTGTTCGGTTTAGAATATAATTGCACCGGCTCAGTTACCTACAGTGATTTATTCCCAGACACGAAATACCTACTTCTCTTCTTACCTGAGGTAGTTAAAAAACAAACAGGTAATCGAACCGCCGTTTGACCGTTGCACTGGTTTACACCTCTCTGCCTGACATACACTGTGACAGATCCAGCGTACAACACGTCCCATATCTGTCATACACAAGAGCCCTCGTGCATGAACTAGTAACTCTCAAACCCGTCTCGCTTACCAAAGAAAAAAAAACAACAACACATTCACGTTGTGGTACTTTCGACTCGTGTTCCACTCAAGAAAAGGCATTTAGATTTCACAGCAAGCTGTCGCTCACTTGAACTGCCCGGAACGGGATTTCGTTTTTTAAAGTTCGATTTGCTTCGTACTGTTTCTCTCACTGGGAGGAGAAAGTAACCGATAACCAGCTTCACCTCGATATGGATAACAATTACCTGTACCTCGTGTCTCCACAGGTGGACCCCAAGGTCGCTGTGCCCAAAAAGTTGAACCCTAAGGTAAGAAATCACTTTCGTTTTTTTTATTCAAAGGGTTCTCAAACAGATCAAACTGTGTTTGTTTTTGGTTCATGGAGTAATGTTGAACGGAAACATAAGAGAACACTCTAGGCAAGTTGAGAACCCTTTGAGATTTATGTATCTTATATTATATTATATATATATATATATATATATATATATATATATATATATATATATATATATATATATATATATATATATATATATATATATATATATATGTATATATGTATATATATTCTGCACGGATATATGTGTGTACAGTGCCGTGATGTCAATTGTTTTTTTATGTGATGTCAGAGATTTAATCTCAGCTATTAATCTGCCTCTTGTGTTCCCCGCCATTGTCATTCATCTCTCCTTTGCTCACCTTTGATTTCACGTGCCCCGTGTTTGCTCAGGTACCACATACCATCGCCCCACTGCCTACCATTCCCCGTCCATTGTCCCCCACTTAATCTAGCCGTGGTAATAAATTCCCCGCATCACGGTCGGTCAATTAAGTACCAGCTGCTTGGGGTATTACCTGCTTAACTTGAAGGCTGGAATTTATGTGGGTGTGTACTATACTATACTATAGAGCCTGGTCCATTCATCAACGTATGTACTGTACCAGCTTTTGGTATATGGACTATACTCGTCTTTGATAAAAGGATATTACCAAAACATGAATTCAACCCGCAATGAACATATGGACAGTACCAATAATAGACTTATGAACCGTCACATACATACATATTATGACTTTTCTATCCATAAACATATAGTATGAGCTACATAAGAAAAAAAGTGGCTCTACCATCTATGAAAATAGGTACTGTGCCAAAGGCAAATACATTATACCACATATGAAAATATAGACTCTATTATTAATGTAAATAGCGACTGAAACCTATGATAAATGGACTGTACCACATATAGATTTCTAGACTACCAACGATTAAATTAGGGATTATTCAATAGACATATAGATTGTACCACATATAGATCTTAAATCTATGGACATATGTCCTGCTGGTCTGGGGAGCAACATATCACCGCCAACCGCGGGTAATACCCGATCGTATCCTGCATATGCACCACATATAAACAGACGTAAATCTTATTGCTTAATGGCAATGGTACTTACGTCATCAAACCCACACGAGAAATTAAGACGCAAAACGAATTGATTATTTGAAATCCAAACCATCGTCACACACGAAAGCATATATAACAACACACATATTAAAACACGATATGGGATTACAGTATAACATTTCGACATAACGTCTTCGTCAGACAAAAAAAATAAAAAATAAAAAATAAAACACTACTATTCTCTATCTCTTTCAATTTTTTCTTCTTTCACTCATATCGCCTATATTTACCTCCCTTATTCTTCCTTTTATTGTTTATCCATGTGTATATTCAACACAATTTTTTAGTGTATTATGGCAGTGGAGTTCTGGCTAGTATCCCCTACAATTACCAGTGATCAGAGTGGACAGGTCCATATAATCAGTTCCAGCCCAACACATTCCTTTTGTAGACTCGGGGACATATCGGGTAGGGCCTCAACCGCGAGAGAACAGTGTGTAGACAAGTTCTCTCCCCTTGCCAAATACGTCATTGCCATCCAAATTGCTACATGCGATTGCTGGAAGGCCTGCCTTACAAATGGCCGACGTAGAAGGTTGTGTGTTGATAAACTGATTAGCCTGTTGATGTCTCTTCTGGCATCTTTGCCTTTGTCTCTCTCTCTCTGTTTACACACAAACATTATATATATATACGTATATATATATATATATATATATATATATATATATATATATATATATATATATATATATATATATATATATATATATATATCTTTGCGTATGCATGCAAAACATAAGTTGCAATGCTGCTGTTGAAATTGAAAATTGAAACTCAAAGTGACGTCACATCATTAGAGTGCACTGATCTATATTTAGCCATTGATATCGAACACACGAAGTGCTCACCCTAGTGTAGCACGTGCTACTGTGAGGTAGATATCGACAGATGCTATGCGTGACACACACCTTACAGAGCCGAACTTCAATTTTTTTTTTTTCAAATCGATCCCAACTTGCCATTTTCATCTCGCCGCTAAGATGCAATTATAGACCAATAAACGGACCTTTTTTTTATATTCCTACGCTCCTAGCCTTTAGGGGGAACTAAATTATGGGGCGTAGAAACCCGATTCTACTTTCAACAAAATGTTATAACCCCACCCCCTCCCACCACTTTTCAAACCCAACCCATTATAAAATTGGGAAGGGAAAAAAAACCCGCTCTGGAATTGGAATTGTCTTTTGTGAAGTTGCGCAGCACACCAAGAGGAACAGAGGACTATTTTTTTAACACCTGGACGGCGCTTTTTTTTTTTTTTTTTTTTATCTTGGGCGACTGGAATTGTTTTTCGAATGGATTATCGCAAAGATTAGCCACTGGAAACTCTAATCTCCTGGCAAGTTTCTTGAGTTTTTCCCCTGTACAATGTTTTATGTAAATCTGGTGAGGTCACCGGAGTGTTGATGTATGCACTCTCACGTTGCTGTGCTGTTTTATGGTGCATATATCTGTGGTGCTTTATGGTACATGTTTTGGTGATCTGCAAGCATCTATGGTGCTATATGGTGCTGGGGCTGGGTGTACGTGCTTTATTGTGCTAGCGACTTTATTGAATACCCAACTTAATACGTTTTATATGAAAGCTGAGGCCCAAACATACACGTTAATTCTGCTTCACCTACGATTACCAAACATATGAAAACCCCAGCTCGGTCTTTGTGTTGGTAATGAACACGGTTGAGCTCGTATCGTGTTATATGAGTCTTTTATACATACTTAATTTACTTTGATTAATGAGATATTTCTAGCAACATCACGGTATTTAATTAAAATATGTCATTTTGACAGACACAGTTAAAAGAAACTAATAACTAATTTTGAATTGAGATTTTTCTCCCATCATTCACACAGAAAAGTGTCTCCCCAAATGTATCAACAACTAAAACAATACATCATCGCACGGACACCATAAAAACCACTTAAATCGAAAAGTTGCATCCCTTTATAACTATACCTAGTTATGTCCCTTGAATCTTCAATTTCCCATCGAGACCCCAAACATTACATGACGTCATCGTGCATCGCAACACGCAAACCTACCGTGGGCCTGACATTTGCTGGAGAAATAATTTAACCAGGGACTGCCAATTTTTTATTTCATTGCTAGCTACACATTAGTGAAAAAAAAACATTTTTTTACAAAAACAAAAAATGCCATTAGAGCACTTTAAACAACGTATGTGCTCTCTGTTTCTTTGTTTTTTTTTTCTCCCGCTTTGTATTCAACTTGTAAACATTGATTTCAATACATGTAAACATGGGAGGTAATCCTTTTAATTTAGCATTTATTAAAAAAATTGTAAGCCTATATCTATAAAATAGATGTAACTTATTGTAGGTAGTCGACTAACAGAAACATATGCACGGGGATGATCAGTCACCCTCCCCTCCACCCCCCCCCCCCCCCACACACACACATTCTCTAGTTGTATCAGTGGTAATAACTGCTCACACTTTTAATCACAACTTTTTCCCCTAAGACGTCCATCTTTGGGGAACTCCAGCCCCGCTCTGTTTCGCCCAGTATCGCCCGAAAGTTCTTCATCATCGCTCCAATATTTCCCGTCCTCTTTATCACACGAGATCATCCTCCCCTCCCCCCATCTCCCTCCTTTCGCCGGACTCGTAAATCGTTTCCGTGGAGCAATCGTCTCCATCTCACCTCCATTTCATTAAGTGTGTCCTCCATCCTCCCATAACCTCCCCGCTTACCTCCCTCCCTCTACCGTCCTCCCTCCCCCTCCCTTCCTTATTTTATCAGGTCAGCCGTAAATTTCATTACTCTATCGAAATACCAAAGTATTGCGGCTTGCAGCTTTACCCGTTGCCCCCCCCCCCACCCCTTCCCTCCCTCCTCAGCTCGCACGATCAATATAGGTATTTGCCATCTCAACAACAATGGATATGGAAGGGGTGGTGGGGTGGGAGTAGGGGTGTCCTCTATCTCCACTTATTCGATTGTACAGAGTTATTAGGCATTTGCCGTGCAGTAGATACATGATCACACATAACCGTTATAAGGTACCTCTGTTTAGTGTTAGTGTATGTATAGGAGACTCGTCTAGACAGTTCTCGATAAACTTGACTCATGTTGCTGGCTGACTCCTAGTTACCGTGGGGTTGTTCGAACTGTTTTACAATCTTATATGACACCACTGTAATGAAATAAGTAAACTCCGTCCTACCACACCCACCCCTCGCATCCACCATCCCACCACACCCACCCCTCGCATCCACCATCCCACCACACCCACCCCTCGCATCCACCATCCCACCACACCCACCCCTCGCAACCACTATCCCACCACACCCACTCCTCGCATCCACCATCCCACCACACCCACCCCTCGCAACCACTATCCCACCACACCCACCCCTCGCATCCACCTTCCCACCACATCCACCCCTCGTATCCACCATCCCACCACACCCACCCCTCGCATCCACCATCCCAGCACACCCACCAGTCGCATCCACTATCCCACCTTCACGTTCAACACTACAGTAAAAGAGCCAATAGATCCCATTTTTTTTTAAAGACGTTGACCCGACATGCCAACCCTAATCCCCCTTACACAATCGAGCACACATTTACATAGTTGCTTCCCTTCGTTCAAATCGCATCACATTTCTAAAGTCCCTATCTTAGTGTGTCGATTCTTAACATAAATGACCTAAGTCTTAATCAACAGTAGATTTACTTTAAATAATACAAATGGATACAATTATATATTTACAATTTAATTTATAACTTTCTAATCCATTTGAGCAGGATTTAAAAAAAAAATAATTCCCACCTATTGATTTCAATGTAAACAAAAATCTAAATGCGTCATCGCATCTCCATTTTGTTTACATAAAATGTCTTGTAAAATTCACCTTTGAATGTATGATAAAAACAAAATAAACACTTTGAAATTTAAAGAAATGAACTAGCAGCAAAGATAATTAACCTTCAAGCAAAGGATAATTAACCTTCTTAACTTTGATGTAAAGTGCGAACTATTGAAACGATTTTTTTCCAACGAAATTTTCCAATTCACCGCGAACTGCAGGGACCGCGGACAGCATCTCTATACTGGGGAATCTCGCTCAGATCTGCAATGTTCGTCAAGATTGGAAAAACAATTTGTGTTTATCCAATGCGAAGACGTTATAGAAATTCGCTTTGAATAACCTATTATCGTCTCTCAATAACGTATTATCGACAGCGTAAAAAAAATATCTACGAAGAAAAAAAACAACCTTTTACGCTGTGCCTGGGATAGATTTTTATTGATGCTTTTTTTTTTCAAATCGATTTCAAGGCTCTAAAAATAACTTTTATCCACCTCCTCTATGCCAGGCTACAATAAACAAGCTGGCTAGAGTTGTCGAACCTAGCACGCCCCTTGCCAATAGTTAGTTGGTCTGCTGAAATGTAAAATAAACGTTAAAATCGCCTTTTTCTTTTTTAAAAAAATCACCGCCAATTTTATCCAAAAAAAAAAAAGATAACTACTTTAACATGATGTAAAATTCAGAACAGTCGAAGAGTTAAAATATATACCTTCTTACAGCTGATATATGTATTAACAAACTCATACACACCAAAATTAAACTATAATGATACAACGTTTGGTAAGAAATATGTCTGAAATCCGCTTTAGATTTCTAGAAAAGTGAATGTACTTCAATCTTTGAGTTCCGTCTAGAATCGTGTCTGGGACTACACATTGACCAATTCGTTTCGCCGACCCCTTTGTACCCTACCATGACCCCTTCGTGTCATGACCCCCTGTGTACGCCGACCCCTTTGTACCCTATCATGACCCCTTCATGTCGTGACCCCCTGTGTACCCCTACATACTCCAGCATACCTAATTCAATTTCCCAGCACCGACAAGCACGCGCTGCTCAAAAGACCAGAAGCTGGTTCCAGAGAACAGACCTAGATTCGAACCAGGCCTGCTGGTAAACAAACAGAGCGTGACGTTTGACCTTTGATTTCCTTTGTTCTTGGTGCACGGCTTTGAACGTATCGCTTCAAAGGACAATGTAGCTCGTGAGAATACGGGGCGGGTGAGTGGATGGTGTATGGTGTTGGGAAATGGTGGTACTGGTGTAGTGTATGCTGGCACAGTGCATGGTGGCACTAGTATATGGTGGTATTGGTGTATGGTTCAATTACATGGTTGCACCGCGTATGGTGGCATTGGAGTTTATTAGCTCTAATTTACAATGGAACTGGACTATGATGGCGCCATATATGGTGGTGTTGGTATATGTTTTAAATGGATTATTGTCTCACTAGCATACTCATGTGTTTCCATCACCCATATAACTCTGCACATATGATTGGTTGTCACGTGTATAACACACAATTGACCCTCACATACACCACACATATACTCGTCTCTCCCATATTTCTCATACTTGCTCCAAGCAAATCCCACACATACATAACCCCTTGCACAACCCACACATACATGGCTCCTCACTCAACCCACACATACGTATCCCCTCACACAACCCACACAAACATTATACCCACACAGACTACCAACTAGGTCAGACACACACACCGGGTGCTCCCGTACCTCGGTCTTGATAAGTCGTGTCGACCAAAAATAGCAACACAAACAACATCGCCCTACCCCCTCCACCCCCCTCCCCCATTACCAATCCATCTTATCTCAAATCGTCTCGATAATTCTCCCTAGGTATTCAACTATTTCAACATTTTTTTTCTTTTCACCCCCTTTTCAATTGTTTTATTTCCGGTCCACAATTTTATATTTACCCGCGTTTGTTTAGGGGTAAACATTCCGTAAACTTTGATTCTATAGGCGTTACCATTCGCGTCACAACCGATAGTGAAATTATTATTGGTTTATGCCCCCTTGTTTCCGGAAGCTGCTATGCCTGCACACGTTGAGATATCGTTTGGCAAGTTCACTCTACTATAGTTCGATTTGAGATTGGGAACCTAATCAAACAAAACCGCTGTCAGGAAAGTTTGTTTTTAATTTAATATACCACGTCTGGTTATAATAATAATAATAATGGTTATAATAATAAAGCTTTAAAAAAATATAATGTTTGAACAGTATTTTTTTGTGAATTTAATATTAAATGGAAATATTTGTCATGATCTATGCACCTTCTAGACTTAAAAGATGTAGAATTCGACAATGGCGGCCACAAATAATAGTTTTAGCGCTCCTTTGCACCATACAACATCGCACCACGCACAGTACGTCCCGCGTACAATACGCCCCGCATACAACCCCCTCCCCCCACCCCCACGGGCTTCGGAAATGTGTAGCAACGCCTTTAGAAGTAAACAGGTTGCAAATGTAAGGCACCTTGGTAATGAATGCGCTAAAACTCTTTGTCCTGGGTCCAAGCCGCGCAGCCTTGTGACGCACTTCCTCTGCCGGTGTATCAACATGCAGTTATTTAGCGCCTTTAGGCCTGCCAATATTCCCCTTTTTCTCCCCTCCCCTCCCCCTGTTCCTTTCATTCCCGGGATTGCGTGTGTGCTGAGTCGCTGGTCACGTAATCAAATCCTCTTTCACAGAAGGAGGGGGGGGGGGGGTTAGTGTGTGTTTGTGTGTTTGTTTTCTGTGTGTGTGTGTGCGGGCGTGTGTGTCTGTGTCTCTGTGTGTGTGTATGTGTGTGTACACGAGAGACATGAGAAGAGGGGTATCAGTTAGCGTTCTTGTAGTACTAGTCTGACTGCCAAGTCGGTTTTCAAAATCTGACCATGTTCGGATCTTTGCTCGTAATCGAAAATCATTATTTAAAGAGGCATAACTTGAATGTAGCGCTGACTCTAACTGCTGTGCTATCTCAACCCTGCCTAACCCTTTTCGTTTAAAAGCCCAGAGTTTAACATATCGACTTCAGAGGTTCTAGACAGTGGGCTGGTGTGGGTAGGGTTAGGAAGATGGTTCCACACTATTCTATGACTTGTTTACACACTTATTCCCCCCCCCCCCCCCACCACACCACCACCACACCATCCCCTGCCGTCAGCATTAGTAAATTACTTAAATATTGTCGGGCAAACACGTTCAAAGTCAACAGAAAATAGGATGAGCTGGTAGAAAAAATACACTATGATGCTGTGGACTAGCAAACACAGACTAAATGTGTCATTATTGGCCAGTGTTTGGTCACCACACTCACCAGTGAGTCACCATGGTCACCACACTCACCAGAGAGTCACCATGGTCACCACAATCACCATAGAGTCACCACATACTGTCAAGCGTAATGTCACACATTCCTAACACTAGTTTTTCAATACCAGTACTATAATGACGAATAGAGAAAGGCGTGGTCGGATGGTAACTCACAAGAGTCGAGTTCGGATCCCGGGTTCAAGTCTGCTGGACGACCTAGAGCCCCCCCCCCCCCTTTGATAGGTACTAGGCTCCAGTTAGGAAAATTAAGTGGGCTAGGCATAGTGCTGACAACACCGCCGAGGTCTTTTAAACAGATCAACTCTACTTCATCTGTCCCAACGGAGAAGATGAGATGATGTGATGATTGGTCTTTGTTATGTGTGTACTAAGTGAATATACAACATGTGTATACACGTTTTATATCACTTAAGTGAAAGGATTAGTTAGATAGTAAACGGTTAGAGGTCGTTGAACTCTCGCTGGTGTTTTTTAGTTTAAAACAGTCTCTGGGTTATGGTTAGTGTCGAGTCAGAGAATTAGGTCAACAGTTTAGTATCCTCCCCACCCCCTCCTGCCCCGCCCACCATACCACATGTTTAAAACTGTCTTATCAGTGACAATCAGGCTCATCGATTACCAGAATAGAAAGTCTGCCAACCATCAGCCTCCAACCCCTCCCCATTCCTCCCCCTTCCCCCCCAACCATTCATACATGAAGAACCCTAGTCTCCACATTCCCCCCCCCCACATACACGAAGAACCCCAGTCTCCCCATCTACCCCCTCCCCCCCACATACATGAAGAACCTCAGTCTCCCCATCTCCCCCCCCCCCCACATACATGAAGAACCCTAGTCTCGCCATTCCTCCCCCCCACATACATGAAGAACCCCAGTCTGCCCATCTCCCCCCCCCCTCATACATGAAGAACCCTAGTCTCCCCATCTCCCCCCTCTCACATACATGAAGAACCCTAGTCTCCCCCATTCCTCAAGCTCCCTCCCCCCCCCCCCCCAACATACATGAAGAACCCTAGTCTCCCCATCTCCCCCCCCTACATACATGAAGAACCCTAGTCTCCCCATCTCCCCCCCCCCCCCGCATACATGAAGAACCCTAGTCTCCTCATCCCCCCCCCCCCCCCACATACATGAAGAACCCTAGTCCGACATACTTGGCCGTTAGTCACGTGTCCAAACAGCGGAGCCTGGGGTAACCTCAGCCCCGGGGTGTGTGTACGGAGACACGACCCCACCAGGGACAATTTAACTAATGCACGGATACAGTGGTGTACAGTTGCTTCCTTTCAGAAACCTTTTGTCTTGGTGGGCTTTTTTGTTTGAAAATCGTAGCCAGCGCTATCTCAGTCTAAGGGCCACAAGCATCAAGCGAGAGTGATTTCCCTTTGATGGTTGGTGTACAAAGATCTGCGGTTGTTTTGTTTTAAGACGGTACAAAAGTGGAGGTTGTCGTGTGTTAGGGGATAAAACTCAGATTTTTAACTGTGGTTATACAGGGATCTGGATTATCCAGGCCGTCTTTGTATTGTAATTTGAACGCGATCCTTCAAAATGGCTCCAAACAAAAATAATCCGACAGTACAAACCACATTTGGACGCGAACATTTTGTCATTGGCAGACTTGACTCCTAAAATATTATATTCAGTAAATGCCCATGTTTTAGTAATGGAAATTCTGCTATATTTTAAATTTTATAAATTATGTATAATCCCACCTGCCACATCATCTGGACACATTTATGTTATTATGAAAACATGGAGGTCAAGGCACCCCCTACAGAAAAGGACGAAATCAAATAAAAAAGCACCCCCAATACGCGTCAACCTGACCTTTTAATCGCGCACAATTTGAAAGATTGGCGCACGCCTGTCTTGCCCCCCCCCCCCCCCGTCCCCCCCGTCCCCCCCGTCCCCCCCGTCCCCGGGACCGTCGTGCCGGGCTTGCAGACGACAGCATTACGGCGATGAAAGCAGGAATCTGGCTGTAATGATGTATGCCTGCTCGGCCCATCACAGCGCCCCTGACAACCAAAACACCCCCCACCCTACATCCCCTTTGTCATTACCTTATCTAATTTGTTGTTTTCTTTCCTTCGATGTAAGAAAAAAAAATGGAAGCACGGACAAGGGGGATAATCAAAATACAATTTATCAGCTAAATAATTTATGGTTTTTCTCCTTTATATATATATATATATATATATATATATATATATATATATATATATATATATATATATATATATATATATATATATATATATATATATATATATATATATATATATATATATATATATATATATATATATATATATATATTTATTTATATATATTTATTTATATACATATACATATGCAAATGTATACACACATATACTTATACATACACGTGATATGTTCTGTAGGTGTGTCAGTTATTGGTGCTCATGCCCCACCCTCACACCCCAGAAGTACCCCCACCCACCCCCACACCCCAGAAGTACCCCCACCCACCCCCACACCCCAGAAGTACCGCCACCCACCCTCACACCCCAGAAGTACCCCCACCCACCCTCACACCCCAGAAGTACCCACACCCACCCCCACACCCCAGAAGTACCCCCACCCACCCCCACCACTTCGGCGTGTGGTTGCAGAGTCTTCCCGTGTTGAAGCCAATTCTCAATCTCATTAGGTTGGCACGACAAAAACCAGCTCGTGTTTTTTAGTGCTCGTCAAATCATTTCCTGAAATTGCCTGCTTGACAACTCCCCTCCCCCCCCCCTCGCCCCACCATCTTCACCCTCTCCCTCGTGAAGAAGAAAAAAAAATCCCTATTAAATTTTAACCTTATTTTTTCATTTTTTTTTTCACACTTAATTTTTTTTTAAATAATCTCTTCAAATTTAGATTTAAAACACTTTTGTTTTGAAACTATTTTGACCGATAAGAAAAAATTCAATTTTTATTTCCTCCTCTCTGCGCTAGATTTCGCCTTGATTTCAGATCCCCCCCCCCCCCTAAACTTTGAGACCACCTATATCGTTTGTAATAATAGGCTCAACGTGCTGTCAATCAAAAGGTTGAACTTTTGGGGTTTTCCCGCTTATCTTGTGTACACGTCACCGTGACGTCATTATCTCAATCGTCACCCGATTCTTTTATTAGGGTACGCTCTTAGTTCTTCCCCTGAAGATTATTGTAAGTCTGATTTAATGAATTCCTGTGTAGTGATCGGTTCATTTAAAACAGCCTGTGTCCGTGTGTGATTTACTGCATCAGGATTGCGTATATAGGTCACCCAATTAAAACAGCTGGCAATTGTTTACATATTCGATGAAATAAAACGTGGTTTGAAATTGAAATTAAGTCCTAGTACTGTGAAAACTGGGTTCACGATTTACTCGTGTTTTTTTTCAAATGAACATTCATCTTTTAACCTACACAGCCAACTCGTGTTTGAGGTCAATGAATTTCATGTGGTTTCTAGCACTTTCAAGTTCCTTCTCAAATTGCTTGCTTTTTTTTAACACTGCTAATTTCTGTGTCAAATTGCTTGTTTTTTTTCCCCATCACCACCAAGTTAAATCTTAAATTGCTTGTTTTTTTGTTTTGTTTTTTTATACTACCAAGTTCCATTTGAAATTGCTTATTTTTTTTTTTAAACAATGTCAAGTTCCGCATGAAATTGCTTGTTTAATCTCTCATGGCTCGGTCTCACGCATGACCTTCACCTTCAAGACACCCCACACCCCCACACCCCACACCCCACAACCATGTATCGTGAGCCCGAACCCAACGATCGTTAGCACTGACGTAACAGATATGACGTCATAGCTGCTCTTACCGCATGCGGAAATACCGCATCGCTTTTAAGTGTTTTCAGCTGCTAATTAGTGATGTTTTAATTAGCTATCTAAAGACAGTCAAAATAAACGAGCCAAAGTTATATACATATTCCCCAGGATAAGTTTGTGTGCTGAGAGGGGGGGGGGGGGGGTTAAAAGAGCGGGTTGTGTTTATAATAGGAAGGGGTGGGGTGCATAATTTGTATATCCAATATAACTGCTGACCTGTCGTAAAATGTAGACTTAAAAGGATTCACAATCAAACATGTGTATTTGTTTTATTGCCTTCATAGGGTAATTTGCACGCGTTATTAAAAACTAATTATACATGGAAATGATGTTTCTGTAATTGCCATAAATATTGATACGAGCGCGATAATTAGACGGGGGATGACCTTACACATACACGCTGAGTGCTGGGGGGGGAGGGGGGGCAATGTCCTGGGGAGAGGGGGGGTCGAGAAATGTAGAATGGTGTCAGATCACTTGACCACTTTGCAACAGTACATTGACAAGCCAATCGTAAAGCAGGTCAACTCTACGTCATGTCAGCCATGTCCCCCCCCCCCCCACCTACCCCTCTCCTTTTTTTAATACTAGGAGCAGAAGCGAACATTTCGCGAACTTCTGGCTAGTGATTTTTTTTATTTACTTTCTTCCAAGTAGCACACAAGACCAGTCGTGTTTTTCACAGGATTTCTTTTGGTGTCGAGAAGTTTCTCGAAATGTTTTCACGTGGAAACTTTAAACTCCCGTGTTTAGTGGAGCGTAAAATAGACCACTGTTGAGAAGGGGGCAAACTGGGTTACAAAAAAAAAAGTAAAATTCGAACTTTTGTTACCGAAATAATTCGTGAACATCGTTTTCGCGTTTAGCACAGTAGAACTTTATGTTTATTTACTTTAAAAAAAAATAAACCGAAGAAAAAATAGGTTCACGATCTTAAATTTTATGCCCTTAAATATTTTAAAGCCTATCCAACAGTTCGGAACTGTATAGTTTCATACTTAAATAAATTTAATAATTCTTGAGAGGGAATAAAAAGCAACTTTGCCGAGTTAACGACACGGAGTAAGCGAGCCCTCGAACAGCGTCTAGAGTAATCATCACATCAAAGGCTACCTACGTTCGCGACAGGGAACCCGGGCTAGACCCACTCCAGCGGCTAATCGACGTCATTAACGTCTCTCAGCCCGACAGTCGACCGCGACCAGGTGCAAACAATCGCACTCTCACCTGTGTGATGGTCACAGCCAGCGGATAGGTGTGCATGGCATCGATATCTGGCGGTGACGTCAGCGTGCGCTATCGTGTTTTATGGTCCGTGGTGCCTAGTTCTTTGACTCTACCTTACCTATACTTGTATAAATACACACATATGCATATTATATATATAGGCCCTATATATATATATATATATATATATATATATATATATATATATATATATAGGCCTATATATATATATATATATATATAGGCCTATATATATATATATATATATATATATATAGGCCTATATATATATATATAGGCCTATATATATATATATATATATATATAGGCCTATATATATATATATATATATATATATATATATATATATATATATATATATAGGCCTATTTACCTAGGCATATATAATGTTAAACACGTATTTACGTATGTACACAGTTCCACATGCGCTACTTGGCTGAACTTAATGCTCTAAGGAACGTCATCAAGCCATTAAACTCCCAAAGACCCCCCCCCCCCCCCTTCCACCCCCAACCAACCCCACCCCCGGACCGTTATATTGACACACAACAACCTGTGACCAACTTGTTCCACGTCAGACCGCTCGAGTCAACAGGCAAGGGCCGTAAATTATTTCTCCAAATACCCTCTTTCGTTCCCCACTCCCCCTCTACCATTGTAACCGCTGGGGTGACGCCTTTTCATATTGTCCCCGCTTTACGTCACCCCCCCCCCCCCCCCCTTTCCCTCTTGTCTCGTATCGCGTAAGGGGCGACCAGTCTAGTTTGATATTCTTCTCTCTCAAAGAGCGTGTAGAGTTAGTGAGCGGCAGTCGAGGTTTTTATACTGCCGAGGTTTACTAACAGGATTTATTGGATCCTCGTTTGGACACGGTCTTCGTGTGTGACACCCCTAGCCAGACTGAGGCGCTAATTCCGTTGAGAGGTTTCCAGGGGGTGCTGTTTGCCTTGTGAGCTGCCCGCATCACGTGAGCGAAAGGACATTGTTGTTTTCCTAACTACGGCGTATATTCGCGAGTGAGTGATTCTATCTCTAAACTGGACAACCAACGTCATACCATGGTAAGTCACTTAAATCACATTTTAATAAACCATTCAGTTCTAGTATAATTTAATAAACCTAATTTTAGATTCTAATTCACGCCCAAAACAAGGTCGGTGACCATTTTTATAGCACAGGCAAGGGAAACAATTCAAGTTTCGATTCTGTGTATTTTTTTTCCCCTTTCACTTTATTCCTAACCAGGTCTCACTCCCGCCCCTCCCCCCGTCCCTAAGGGGTTTTTCAATCATTCAGACGGGCGTCTTGTGCTATTACTCTGTGGAGTCAGGTCTCTCCTGACTCCGAGTCATATCCACGAGTGCTGTGAAAAGTTTTACTTTACCCAGTATGTTATTGTGTAAGTTAGATTGTGTTGGGTTAGGTGTCGATAGCACAGGCTTACGTCTATGGTTAGGGTTATCAGTAGTTTTAAATGGTGATGATTTAGTAATGTTAGTTATGTATACAGTTAGGTCTATCGTTAGGGTTATCAGTAGTTTTAAATGGTGATGATTTAGTAATGTTAGTTATGTATACAGTTAGGTCTATCGTTAGGGTTATCAGTAGTTTTAAATGGTGATGATTTAGTAATGTTAGTTATGTATACAGTTAGGTCTATCGTTAGGGTTATCAGTAGTTTTAAATGGTGATGATTTAGTAATGTTAGTTATGTATACAGTTAGGTCTATCGTTAGGGTTATCAGTAGTTTTAAATGGTGATGATTTTGTTATGGTAGTTATGTATACAGTTAGGTCTATCGTTAGAGATTATCATTAGTTTTAAATGGTTATGATTTAGTTATGTTAGGTCTATGATAAGGGTTATCAGTAATTTTAAATGGTGATGATTTAGTTATGTTAGGTGTATGGTAAAGGTTATCAATACTTATAAATGGTGATGATTTAGTTATGGTAGTGATTTTTACAGTTATGTCTATCGTTTGGGTTATTTGTAGATGTAGATGGTCATAGTTAAGCTGTATTAAAGCTGCATGTATATAATTAGTTGTATAGTTAGGGTTATCAGTAGATTTAAATGACGAATTTGAGTTATGGTAAAGATGAAATGTACAAAGTTTGGGGTCGTATTAAACACGTAAACTCTATGGTAAAGTTTAGGGTTATGTTATAGTTTATATTTGAGTTGGAGGTCTAACCTAGTTTCGAGGTTAGATAGATTAAATAGCAGTATTGAACTGTGTACGTCTATTTTTAGCTCAGTCGTGTCGTATACAATTCGGTTAGGATTAGTTTTATGGTTTTGGTTTCAGTGAATGATATTTTAGTTGTGTTTATGTTAGGTTAAGTTACATGTAGTGCAAGGTCTAGGGTTATGAGTTTGTTGAAATACAGGGTAAATTTTAGCTAGAGTTCAGGTTTGTCTTCGTTCTATTTTGATTCAGTTTTTGGGTTATAGTTTAGGTTTAAAGTGTATAATTAAAACGTATGTTATGATCTGGCTATATAGTTGGTATTAGTGTACTACACAATACCGTATAACATAAACAATTGCCTCTAAGGTACGTCTAACCCCATAGCACTAACCTGCACTATGTAAATAACCTATCACCATGACAACGGTTATTGTTTACCTGTAGTGCCACAAACGGCCCGCCATGAAAACCGAAAGGACTAGGTGCGTGGTTTTAAGCTCAAATCATGATCTGCGCCACAGCACATGGCTATCATTTACCGATTGATTTCATGACAGCCATTCACGCTTTTCATATCCAGCTAATGAAATTTACATAAAAATGCTAATTTCGTTTCTTCGGGTAGAAATTTCTCTGCCCCCCTTCTTTCTCCACCCCCCCCCCTCCACCACTCCATTCATTGTACTCAAAACATAGGTGCGTGACTGCTAGAAGTAAAGTTTCGATCCCTCCTTACTCCCAGAATGCCCCTGCACACACACATACACCACACACCACACACACACACACACACACACACACACTGGCGCCCCACACCTCCAGTGGTTTGAATGGAGGCTAGAAATATCTCGTGGCTCCGAGAAGTCACGAGATTTGGCCGTGCCGACCCCCTCCCCCCAACCCCACCATGACGTCATAGCGCGACCTAGCCATCGAGTTCGTACAATCAACTATTCTCCTCTCGTGTGACCAGTGGAGTTTTTCTCTCTCTCACTGTCTCTCTCTCTCTCATTGTTTTTCTCTCTCTCTCCCAGTCTCTCACAGTCTCTCTCTCGCCTCCCCCCCCCCATTTTGTCTCTCTAATTATATGCCCATAATCACCAGTATATTTCCGCAGTCCCCCCCCCCCCCCCACACACACAATTACTGACATTAACGTGTATAGTTGATAGATTGTGTGCTTACCCCATATAAAAATAAACACAGACGATTATCCTTTTTTTTTTAAAGTTGATTTATTAAAAAAATGACTTAAAGGAAAATAATGTAAACAATTAATATGTAATCCTGCACTACAATATAGGCCTACATATTATAAAACAACGACAACTTAGAATTTTAATTTACTAACTTATATGCATACATGGGCTTTCGGATTTATGTAAGAGGATGATACATATATGTTATGTGTAAATGGGCTTCTGTAGTAGGCTTGTTGGACTTAACGGTACCATATACTGGGCGGCCATTGTATGTGTATATGGGTTTGTGGGACTTAGCAGTACCATATATTGGGCCATTTGAAATATAGACATGGATGTATGGGCTATTGACGCGTCCGATTGTATGTGTATATGGGTTTATGTGGCTTAGCAGTACCATATACTGGGCGGCCATTTGAAATATAGACGATGATGTATGGGCGTCCATGTGTATGTGTATATGGGTTTGTGGGACTTAGCAGTACCATACATTGAGCAACGACCTTAAATATAGACGTGGGTGTATGTGATATTGACGCGGCCATTTTTATCCCAGCATTCACAGCGGTTCCCCGCCGGAACCTGTCAGAGAAACGTGCGACGTTGTCTACGACATCCGACTAGCCGGAACTCTTGACTGACGGAGCAACTTTTTTTTCTAGCAGTCACCAGTTCCACTCTCGTCTCACCATTTCACAATCCACCACTCCTGTGTCACCATCTCGTACCCCACGCTTTACCTTTATCCACGCATTATCACAACTTCATCCTCTACTACATCATGTGACTTACACCCCCCTCCTTCACGCAATACCTCTCTCATTCTACTTACCATATTACCAGTTAACCCTTTACTTCCCAGAAAGTCAGAACTTCTCTATATTACTCTACGTTACCCACCTACTGACGGTATTTTAAATATAATTTATAAAACTACTTAGTTCGAATTTTGAAAATAAAGTACTTTTTGATTAGAGTCATCTCCCCCTTTACCCCCCCCCCCTATCTATGCCCCTGTCACACACACGCGAGAACCGACGAGACATGCCGAGACTCAGCGAGACTACACGAGTAGTTGACAATCAAATCGCGCGGGCCAAAGCCTGGACGTTATATCGAACTATTTCCTTAGCTAATTCGATTAGGGGCGCGTGCTGGGGTGAGCTTGTAAGGGGTGGGGATAGAGTGGGGTGGGGGGTAGAGTGAAGTGGGGGGTGGCGACTTCCCGGCATTAAACAGGGGATGCTAAATGTCGGCCCTAGCCGCGGCTTAAAGAAATGGGATAAGTGCTATCTGGGGAATTGGAAAAGACGAAAGTTGAACCGGGCTTAACGGAAGTGACGTGGGGTTGGGGGACTATGGGACTGATGATGTAGTCTTGTCTGGGGTGGCTGCATGTTGCCATTTTTTTAGAGGGGTGCTCCACTTTTTAAGTGACCGTATGGTTTAAGGCTGTTAATGTCTGTACCTTTTAGACGGATTTTTCTATGGAACGATTGTTGAATTCTTGAACTGTCTCGCTATTTGCACTCAAGCCATTTTGGACTGCCTTACTACTTTGGACTTTGTCGTTTTCAAATACCCTAACACACATGGACACCCATTTTGTGTAGTTTTCTTAACTTGATTCTAATCATCGTGAGCCCCCCCCCCACCCCCCCCCCCCCCCCACCCCACCCCACCCCACCCATCTAAAGATTTAACTTTCTGAAGCAGGATATGGAATCTCTTGGAGCCTGAATTCCTTCACAGCAGGCCAGCGGTCTGCGCAATTAGCGGCAGTAAAGCGAAATATTAGTTTACCTAAGAAACACGTTCACCTCTGTGTATATCCAAGAAATATTTTTGGGTCATGTACGTTATTTTTTTTTATATAATGCTAAACGCGAAAAAGTTTTCTATCAATATTATCCGTACAATATAAGACTTACACCGTAAGCCTTACACTAAAAGGCTTTCATTACAAGGCTTACACAATAACTCTGACACAATAACCCTTTCATAAAATGCTTACATAATAATGCTTACACTCTGAGGCTTACATTATAAATCGTGTACAGCAATACCTTACAGTTAACGACATACCTGTATACCCAGGTAGCCATTCACCTATGCAGTTGTTTTTTTTTACGTTAATACCTTGGAATTTTTGTGTGTAATAAACTAAGAATGCGCTCTTTACTTCTCACTAAAACTTTTTTTTTAAATGTGCTTTCTATTGAACCAAGAGCTGGCCTACCTCAACATTGGATTCAACCAAAAGCGTGTCAGTAACTTATTCGTCTGGATTTATCCGGGTGCTGTAGGATGTTGATGATGCTTATAGGCTAGGAGTGATGTCGTCTTTGTGAATACCCATTTCTCCTAACTCGCTCCGTATTCTCTTTGATAGCACAATTCCTCTTTTTGTCTGTCCCTCCTCAACGCCGCCATCTTGTTTTTCCCCCTCCCATCCTCCTTAAAACATCAATCCGCCCTGTCTCCGTCTCCTAACTTAAACATCCATCTTATTTCTTGCATTTTCCCCTTCCCTCCATCCATCCTCTTTCTTACCCTCCCTCTCCTTCCCCAACCCCCCCCCCCCCCTGTCTCCTCCCTACCTCCCAGTAGCGGCCCCTTAATGAGAAAGTTTACTTAATTACAACGGGGGAAGACACAACAAAAGTATTAAAGGGCAGCTACTCCGTCCAGTCATTAGGAAAAGTCGGAGCTAAGAACCGCGCGCTAGCAGATTGATCATTGGCGCGTGTTTGTCTTTCATTTTCCTGCGGGACTTATTTTTTTATCTCGTTATTTTAAACTGCGTTGTGTGTGTATTTTCAATTGTTAATGTTATTTAATTTTCGTGGGTTTTTTTTTTCATCTTTAGAGGACATATTTTTAGCTATTTGTTGAGCAAATCAGCTTTAAATAACCTTCAGTTTAAATTGTTATTTAAAAAAAAAGAAGAAAAAACTTAAAAGAAAATGTGAGCGTAAATGGGGGCCTTTGAAAATAATAGGCATACAATCCATTTTTAACGCAATTCCTCGGATTTTTTTGTGTATAGCAGAACATTTATATCGTACCGAAAGTCATATTTCTTTGGTCAACATGACTAACAGTTTTACAAACAATTTTAAAAAAACGTATGCGGTTTCTTGTTTAAATATAAATAAAATTTAGCTATATGTATGTACAGTATTTCCGAACATCCGGGATCTTAGTTTCTAATTGTTAAAAAAAGACCATCCTTTTTACTATTGGCCGGTTCGAATCCAACTCGCACCTAATTTTCCTTTCTATTATATTGCATCTTTTGCGTTTTCCGGAAAACAAAAGTATCTGGAACGTCAAAATGTAGAGAAAGGAAGAGCCTTTACAATTACATACACAGATAAAAAGTTGTTCAAGTTTTGGTCGCATGTTACATCTATTAAGCCTTTCCAAACTTCGACCACACCCAACTGTATGTCCCCCCTCCCCCCCCGGTGAACTATGAATCACAGTTCGAACCCCAAACACGTCTGCAAGCAACTGGTGAAACAGCGACACTATGAAGGGGAATCTGAACACAATCGCTCGACAATCTACGCACAACTTGATGACGTAGCACGCAGATGGCCAGATAAATCGCGTTCACTAGCATCGCGTGTGGCGGAGCCTGGTTGCCACTTAAGTCTCTTGTTCGTTTCTTTCAAAAACATTTCATTCTACTCTAAAAATAGCTTTTGGTAATTTCCACAAACGTATCGTGAAAATAATGATAAAATATTCACAAACAACTAAATATAAATGCTTAATATGAAAAAAACAAATATATGTATTGCCCTAAAGTAACAATCTACTATTATGACTTATAACATAATACATAGGTAGGGAAGAAAATGACTTCATAAGATTGCCTGTTATGTTTACATCTAGGGTATGCGAGGGTTTCAATTATACGAGATTTTGTTTACAGTTGTGTTGAATTAGCAGGGTGTTCCATCAGACACCTATCTAGACAAGGCACCGATTCGTTGATAATGTAATTTTAACAATCGTAAATGATAATCTGATTTTAACATTACATTTTTTAAGGTACCGTATTATTAAGGGGTAGGTGTGGTCTTTTTTATTATACATACACACGTATACGTATACACACAGACATATATAAACCCACACACATCACCGCACACACAGCATACACATTTGACTCGCTTAGTTCTGGTAACACACTTCTTGACCTAAATATTGCAGCACACAGAAAACTATAACCTCTTCATTAGTAAGCTATACGACCCTCTTTAAAACCTATAGCAACTAATAAATATACACACAGTCTATTTCATGGTCTAGAAAAGTGTGTCAATTTATTTGACGAAAATAACGGCTGCCAATTTTGAGTTCACCGAATTTATAATTTCTAAAACGGCCCGAAGAAAATAACGACTGCGAATTTTTTAATTCACAGGCTCCAGAATTTCTGAAAATTCTCCTGAAGAAAATAATGGGGACACATTTAAATTCAATTCATTATCAGATGATTGCAACGAGAGAGCGCATTTCTGTTTAGATCTCCGATTCAAAGATAGATTAGGGACTTTTTATTTCTCAGAAATCCGTCTTCGGCGTGTAATGTAAGGTTTTTCCAACCCGTAAACCTAGATTGTCTATGAAATTTATCCGCGTGACGTCATGAACGTGCCTGATCACTCACAGTAAACAATGGTTGTACTGCGCCCTAAAAAAATAGAGCTCAACAAGCCCGCGTTTTTTTGAATAGCTGGATGCTGTACAGTTAGTCATTGATACACAAACATCACCCTGTTTTACATCACTACTACACCATCACCACACCTATAACAACTTCTACAACATTATACCATTTTTAGCGACATCTGCAACAGGATCACCACACCCATCACAAACTACACCATCATCACCACGTCACCGAGAATTGCACCACCTCACAAGCTCCACACAGGTGTAAGGCATTACCCTGTCTTACATCAGTACTACACCATCACCACACTATGGCCACAGCATCACCACACCCATGACAAACTACAGCAGCATTAACACGTCACCGTGAATTGCACCACCTCACAAGGTGTAAGGCATTGCCCTGTCTTACATCAGTACTACACCATCACCACACTATGGCCACAGCATCACCACGTCACCGAGAATTGCACCACCTCACAAGCTCCCCACAGGTGTAAGGCATTACCCTGCTCTAATTTGTCGTCACGTGGTTCCCGGGGCTTTTTGGGCGCCAGTTTGGGCTGTTTACATCAGACCAGTAAACAATGTGCCATCCTATCCCAGGCCCCCCCCCCCCCCCCACCCTCCGCCTTTTTTTTTTCTTTCTTTCACCATTTGTTTGTTCGTATTACTCGAGAAATTCCCCTCCTACGCCTTCCCTAAACTTACACATAGTTCAGTAGTAAACGACCAGTTAAAGAACATAACAGCGTTGAACAAATTGTTCATTGCACACGATGTTTTTTTTTTACCTCCCCCCCCCTTTTTCTCCCCTCCACACGTCTTGTCTACAAGTTAAAACTAAAAAAAAAAAATTACATGGAAAAAAAAAATCTGGCAAGCCGTTTCTTGTCTTGTAAATTTGCCGGTTTGACCTAGCTATACCCTACTGTCAGGATTGTTTTAGAACATCCTGTTCGGTCGTTCCTGACGGTGTTATATTTTTTTTTTTTTACTCTTGGTGCCATCCTTCGTGTTGACCAGGTTTTTTTTTTCAGACGCATCAAATATTCATCGGCGGTGGTGTCAGCCGCTTAAAAAAACCCAATCATACCATTAATTGTTGGCGTGTAAAAAAAAAAATGTTTTGTTTCGTTTTTGTATTTAGTATAACCGTACCAACACGTCTGTGCTACGTGACGTCACAACCCGACTGCCAGATGTCTGCGTCATAAATTTGACACGAAACACTTTTATGGGACATTGAACAGCCGGATATAATCATGTGACGTTTGAATTGCTTCTTGGGCGTCCGTACTTATCTACTCAAAAAAGTTTTCAACTGCTTTATAAATGAAGACTTCTGTTACGGAGAAGTCATAAATATACAAGCTATTAAAGTTTCATATTTCTGATTGCTATGCGACATGGTTTACAGTACCATATACATACCACTCCATATGTTATACATATATCCTATATGTTATTTGACTGACTGTATGATAATTTAGAACCACGTATACAGCTGAATATTTTGTAAGCTAGTGTTATTTATGGTACCAGTGAAATCACGAACTTAAATACCAAACCCAGACATCAATGTAAAATTGACCGAAAATGGTCAAGATTTCGTTGACATTTCAAGCATGCGTAGAGCATTGCCCTACTTTATATAACATGCATATTACAAACAGATCAACTCTACTATATATATTTTATTGACCACTATGTCTTGTATTGATTACTGGTATTCTTATCACATTTAATTCACTATTCAAGTTTTTCCCAAAATGTCATTCTTTGAAAAAAAAGCATTATTTTAAATTCACTTAACTTTACTTGCCTAACCATGACAGGTAATCATTCGTAGAAATCTCTTTGAAATCGGGTTGTTTAGTTTATATATTTACCACACACACGAAAGGTCGCCGCAACGTACTCTGAAGTAGCCCGTCTTATAATTTATATAGCAGGACCACAAAGCCCGCCATCAAACAGAAAAGAGAGCCCCAGGCATACATCTAAGTACCAGGTACAAAATCGAATGGGTTAGTGATTTACCTAATCCGTTATCTTAGACTTAATGGAAGCATACTTGATTCTGAAGAACCGGGTTTATTTATTTATTTAGCAGCTTTATTACATGGCATAAATCATGTTCCTTGAGAGTAATGGCATCGGGTATAAATCTGAGTTTAAGAAGATGCATTAAGATGAGCAGTGGAATCGCGAGGGTCGGGTTGTGAAGGACTGTGTATTGTCTGGAACGTTTCAACCGTTACAAGATGGTTGGTCTGGGTCTGGTTCCTTTGTATATGGGGCCATATTGAAGGCCGTGAGAGATGCTTGTTTTGCACCATTGTGTGAGATTTGAGAACTCTTAATCGGTAGTAACAATGATAATTCTGAAGTGAAATATGAGATTTGAGAACAATTAATCGTGATCTTTGAGTTCAACCTAGGTGAACTTTGAGAACCCGATACAATCAAGATGGTTTTTTTTTAAGCTAAAGTAATGTGAGATTTGATAACTCTTAATCTGGATCTTTAAGTTCAACCACTGTGGAATTTGAGAATCCTATACACTAAAGAGAGTTTCTTTGAGCTAAAGTAATGTGGCATTTGAGAACCCACAACAGTAACGATGATATTTTTGAGTTGATATATGAGATTTGAGAACTGGTGACGATAACTAGGGTATCTTTGATCTAAAGTAATGTGCTATTTGAGAACCCTCACCAGTAACGATGATATTTTTGAGTTGAAATATGAGATTTGAGAACTGGTGACGATAACTAAAGTATCTTTGAGCTATAGTTATGTGAGTATTGAGAATCCCTGACCATAACGAAGGGTATTTTGAGCTAAAATTTGAGATTTTAGAACCGGTGACTATAAAAGTGGTATCTTTGAGCTCAAAAGCGAGATGTAAGAACCCATGACAATAACAAGGGTATCTCTGAGTTAAAGTAATGTGCGATTTGAGAAGCCATGAAAATGAAGAGAGCATCTTTGAGTTAATGCAAGGGGCGCGGGTCTTGTTTTATCTACATCCAGGGGCGCTCGTGAAATAACGCGAGATAAAACGCGAGCCTTCGGGTGAGCATCTTCTGAGGTATCAAGCAAGAATGTTCAACTGTACAGGAATAACCACTCGCGGTAAATCGCGCCATTAAAATCAAGATAAAACTCGATCGGTTCTAAAATTATCTTCGCCCTTTGCTCAACAAAAAGAAGTTTTATTTCGCGAAGTCGTCTGCAGTCATGTTCGTTGTTTGTGTGTGTTTTTTTCCCCTCTCGTGGTATTCACTGCTGATTTATCTCTGGTTTAAGGTTTTTATAGTTTCCAAAAGATATAAGGATTGTATACGTATCGCTTGAGTAACGTGGATGAGGGGGTGTGGCGCGGGGTTTTATATCGGATGGGGATGGGGCGTTGTCTGGATATTTGAGGATGTTGAGTTTTGATGGTGTGACGTCATCTCCATGACGTCTTTACCCACACACATGAACCCACTAACTTTATAAACATAGAGAAAAAACAACGGAAATTCCCATTGTTGAAGTATAAGTATGGGGGAAGAAAGATATCCAAAATGATTGCAAATTTGTTTTTAAAATATACGTTTTTGAAGTATACTTTATTATTGTGGGTAATTATATATATATACATATATACATATATATATATATATATATATATATATATATATATATATATATATATATATATACACATAAATATATATATATATATATATATATATTTATGTATATATATGTATATATATATATGTATATATGTATGTATATATGTATATATATATATATATATATATATATATATATATATATATATATATATATATATATATATATATACACACATAAATATATATATATATATATATATATATATATATATATATATATATATATATATATATTTATGTATATATATGTATATATATATATGTATATATGTATGTATATATGTATATATATATATACATACATATATACATATA
>NW_026733080.1:97500-134350 GCF_028476545.2 Physella acuta
CCTTCCCCTTCCCCTTATATTGTTGTGATTGCTTCTCGTACGTTCCTTAACCGCCATGGTCTCTTCTTTAATCCAATCAGTTCATCCCACCCCCACCCTCGAGGCTACACACATACATGTCTATACCCCCCCCCATCCAATATCTCCCACCCCGCAACTTATTACTATTTATATACCGTCCTCAACCCTTATACTCCCCCCCCCCTTCATGACTACTCACATATATTATGTCCACCCCCACCCCTCGTGACTACTCGTCATGCATTATTTACCCGCACCCCCACCCCTTTACTGTCACCTCCATTTTATGACCACACACATGCATCCCTCAACCCCCCCACCCGCCCCCACCCCCACCCCATCAACCACTTCTTGTGACTCTTCTCATACACACACGCCCTCCTACCACTACAGCCTCTCAGCTACCACACACCAACACGACCACTGTTGTTCTTCCTTTGACAATGGTGCCAAGCCACCAGGAATATACCACGGAGGGCACTCAAGAGGGACATCAAAGCATATGGGGGGGTGTTTAGAGCAGATCGCACCTGTAATTTACAGGTGATTGTTCGGCACCAGTTCTACGAGCGTCCTGCAAGTTCTGCCATCTCTGCTAGTGTAAACATTGACTGGGTAAAACATACTTTACCCCACAGACTGTGGGGTTGCATGTGTGGGTGTGAGGGATTGCATCAGAATGTGTATGGGGTGGTGGTAAAAGAAAAGGTGCATGCGTGTGGGGGGGGGGGGGCAAGAGATTGTGTGTGTGTGTGTGTGTGTGTGAATGGGTGAAAATGGTGGCTATGTGTGAGTGCATGAATGGTGCATTACTATTAAGGGAACAATGCAGTTTATATGTCTATTATGGGAATGAAGGGACATAACATATGAAATGTGAACGTGTACACGTAAGAGTGCTTATATGGTATATGTGTATGTGAGGAAACAGAAAGTGGATTTGCATATGTACGAGTGTGAGAGCCTTTTAGTGCATGCACATTTGGTTCAGAACATGTTTAATTTTTGTGTATGCAGAAATACAATCCTGGAAATTGTGATCATATGTGTGCGATGGAATGTAATTATGTTTGTTCTTGGGTTTATGTGTAGGATGTATGCATATGCGTGATGGCTCATGTCTGTGTATATGTGATGCGGCGAATCAAAATGTCTTATAATAATGAAAATATGTCTTATCGTATGTGGAACAGGGTATTATTGGTGTGTGTGTGTGTGTGTGTATGACGGTGCGTGTCTGCTTATATGTGTGTGAGAGGCGCCCAGACAAATGTCTTGTAATAATAAAGATATGACATTTTCCCCAATAGAAAATTGAATTTGCGGCTAAGAATCCGGCTTGCTGGAAGTCAGGCTTCTTCCTTCAGTTTCTTGCTGGCCGCTCCCCGCACGCATCCTTCTCACGCATCCTTCTTCTGATTGGTTGAAATAAAGATCTACTTATTCTACATTTTTTACTCGTATTATTTATATTTGCATCGATATTTAGGTTATTTCATTTTTTTACGACGCTAACTAGGACAGGTATGATCAATACGCATGCGCGATGCATGGTTATTTCTGATATCGTGAAAACATAATTCTAAAATTAAACGTTTTAAGAAAATATATATTACAGGTGAAATGTTTTTGCTCACGAAGATACATTCATTCACACCGTTCAGTTATTGTATATAAATATATTTAATTTTAATTTTATCAAGGTTAGCCATTGTAGTTGGTAGTTTTCATTGATTTTATTTTCTGGTGTTAAGCCTAGGATTAGTGCCGGGATTAGAGATAGGATTAAGATAATTAGCTGTCCTCATTAGATTAGCACTGGAAGTCCCTTCTGTTTGTCCCTGGGAATTCCATTACCGATTACCTCGTTGTTTATCGTATGTAGGTCGGTATAGGTCACGGGTAGGTCATATATAGGTCACCACCATGATGAAATTGTAATGCATGACCTTTGTCTTTTAATCTTTTGGGATTACCTCGTTACCCTGTTGGCCGGTTCTTACGTTGTGTGCACGGGTACCCACATTCTGAAACATGCATGGTACCCACATTCTGAAACATGCAGGGGTACCCACATTCTGAAACATGCGTTGGTACCTACATTCTTAAACATGCAGTTGTACCCACATTCTGAAACATGCAGTTGCACCCACATTCTGAAACCTGCATGGTACCCACATCCTAAAACCTTCATGGTACCCACTTTCTGAAATATGCACTGATACCAACATTCTAAAACATGCACACATAACTCGTTCTTACTAAGTGAAGCAACGCTTAACAGTTCCGCCAGTTTATTCCTTTAAAAATAATCTTATACATCCGAGGGTCCGTTGCATATATTTAGTTCAGCTTTTAGTCACATGACCCTATTACTAAGAACACTGGGACTTATGTATTTTTACGTAGTACATCACCAGCCTCCTGGTTGGGTGGCCTACATTTCCCAAGGTCAAGCACAATTCACATACAATTATAGCTATGCCGTGCCATGATACCCGGACTTCAGCAGTTTTAGAGTCCCTCAATTAGCACATGCTACGACAGTAATAAACAAGACATCAAGACATACAGTGGTAGGATAATTAGCCGTTGGACTAATGCACTGCTTGTACCAATGTACCACCATCTCTCTCACTAACTCAATATATATATGTATATATATATATATATATATATATATATATATATATATATATATATATATATATATATATATAATATTATATGTATGTATTTATAACACTACATTACAGTTAGCACCCCGCCCCCTAGCACCCTACATCATGACATGACTATATCCTCAGCTCCTATGCATTAGGTCTGATTATGTCTTGTTCCCTCCTGCTGCAGCCCCCCCCCCCCCTCCCGCTCCCTTGATTGTAAACACAGGCCCATGTCTGGTACAAGTCTACGATAAACACCGTGCGGCTCCGTGCGGCTCCGTGGGCCGCATGGGAAGCTGTAGGTCTGTAAACAGTGGAGGCCATTTTGTAAACCATGGCTGCGGTATAATGAGCGGAAGTTGGCTGGGGGCGTGGAGGTGCGGTGGCATAATGGGTATGTGTGTGTAGGGGAGGGGGGGGGGATGATTTCAATTGACCTTTTTTTTTTTTTTTTTTTTCTTTTTTTAAAACAAAAATTCTATAAATAAATTTAGGTTGAAGGAGAAAAGGGTTTAAATAGATCTAAAATAGTTCTAGAAAGAATTTTAAAAAAATCATTAAAAGAAAATTTTAGAAGCGTGTACCAGTTTAGCTTTAAATTAAGGCGTAAATTGTTTTAAGGTATCGGGTGCTTGACTTAAATATTAGGTTTCATCCCAATAGATTATGTTTAATGTTTAGCAGGAGGCAAGTCAATTTCTCGAGTTAATTACTTTTTTTTTTACTCTCTCGCTAATCAACGAATAAACCTAGCATGTAGGTAGGGGCTATAACTCCCCCAGAACCCATACCTGTAGGCAGGGACCGTAACTCCCACATAACCCTAGCCTGTATGAAGAGACCATAATTCCCTCAGAGCAATTGTCTGTATGCAGGGTCCATAACTCTCCATACTGTGTGCTTCTGTCAAACTCGCGAATATCTTGTGTGGTAGTTCGCAGCAGTTTTTTTTTTCTAAGAAAGAAAAATTCTAGAAGCGAAGTTTGACGTCGCCTCTTCTAGTCTGCAATTGAACTGCGATGGGACACCGATGACAAACACTATGTACAATAGAAATTAATTCGCATCAACAACAAACAAAATATTTGAAATATACATTGAGCAGTTAAAATTGTTTGGTAATAATGAAATTGTTGTTAAAAAAAATCACGCTGTATACTTGACTCATAGAAGAAAAGTTTTGAGTGATGTGGAATGGGAGTCGTGTAGTTATTGGTGTTTGATTGTCAGTACCTAGTCGTAAAGAAAACAGTATCTTGACATAAACTAGACATAAACTAGACAGTACTTAGACAGCGCCTATGCAGTATTCGTTTTGTACATATATAGTATGTAGACATAACCTAGAGAGTGCCTTGAAGTCACTTAAAATAAGAGTGTAGTGTTCATGTGTATATTTGTGTAGATATGTGTGTAAATATGCATAGGTGGGTGTAGATATGCGTAGAACTGTATATATATATATATATATATATATATATATATATATATATATATATATATGTAGGTGTGTGTAGGTATGTATAGGTGTGTGTATACATATATATGTGTAGGTGTAGGTGTGTGTAGGCATGTGACCCAGACGCCAGCCAGCCCTCAGGTGTAACAAACTGAACCCAATTAACGACAAAGGTGAGTGGCCTCAGCAATGACAGACGATACACCTGGAACCGTGTCAAGGCCAAGTCTCTAGACTCGCAGAACTCTGCATGACGTCAGACAACTACGTCGACGTCTGCGACCCCTTTCAGTCTCTGCCAGTTGCTTCCACCTTTTCACCCATAGCACTTCCGTACTTGCTCGTTGTGTTTCTAATCCCCAATCCCTAGCCTATTCTTCAGCTCAAAAGTTTGATATTTTGAAATAAATATACGATGAATACAAATAAAGTAAATTCGATGTATATTATTTGCTTATATCACACCCATGTGTATATATTGGTGTTGTCGTGGTTGATGAAGAGATGGTTTAACTAAGTTAAGTCTTACTGTTACCAAATTGAGTCAGGTATTCGTTAGGGCTGAGTTGACTCAGATCATTCGATGTTTGGGTAATTTCTGTCTGTGGGAGGTGAAAATGCTAGTAGAGAAGTAGCGGCTGTTGTATCTGTAGCTGCTGTAGCAGCTGTTGGAGCTGTTGGAGCAGGAAGGCTACTGCTGCAGATATTAAAACATGTTTCAGAGCCGTGGCATGACACATCATGAGTCGGTCTGAGGATCGGATAGCAATTAGCCGAAGGCAAGTCACTGAAGATTAATTCTGTTGGCTTAGTGTGAAACACGGCACTTCGCCAATTCAAGATGCGTTTTTTTTCTCTCGTGTAATTCCTAAGGCTTTGTGTGAAATTTTGTGTTGTGTAAACATAATTTTTTTCTGGGTATACTTGTTGTTCCGGGCAGCCTCATTTTCAAGTTTGGCGCATCGTTACCCATGATGCGCTGCTTAGAGTGGCAATGACGTCACAGTGCACTACGTGAAATTTACAGATTACGTTTCAAAGCAGATTGAATTGCGATGTTTAAGGCGAAGAACTGGCGAAGGCGCTAACCAGTCAGCCAAGTTGGTCGTTTCTCAACTTGGAACGAGTCCGATTAGTTCTACCTCTACCTTAGTTGTATCTCGTCTGCACGCTCCGGATCTTTTCCGTTAGATGGTACCATGCCGCTTCAACTTTATAATTATATGTCAATAAAAGAAAAAAAAATCTTTAGGGATTTTAGGGTGGAGCTGCATGTATAAAGACGTGGGTCTTAATTATGTATGTAGGCGTTACCATTTCATAACTGATTGATGTTGCTTCCGGTTGCTCTCCTAATCCGGATGTGTTGCTTTTTATTCTTCAAATTATGATGGGTATCGATTTCAGCTGAGAAGGCTCGGATATTGTTTTTTTCATCGTAGCAAATATCGTGCCTAGCAATAACATAAGTATAGCGATACAGATTACAACGATTTCCGTGATTACTTTTTTTTTTTCTCTATTGAACTGTTCGGAAACTGCTGAGGTTGTCGGAAACGGGTGGGAGTTTTTTGTGTCCCCTAGAGCTGCCATCATTGACGGCTTATGGCTGCCCCTGGGTAACGTGAGACCTCTAACAATACCCCCACCCCCTCCGCCCAGTCTAAGCTTGCCCCTTTCATCTGCAATTTATGACCGTCGAAAAAAAAAACTGGTCGGAAAATTTTTCGACCGACAGAAATATTTCGCTTCGTTGTTTCAACCAATAAAATTAGGCACTTTGTTGTTGTTTTTTAAAGTCGGGTAACTCTACCTTCAGGGGAATAATTTCAAGTTAGTTATATCCCCTTTTTTCAGCTTTGTCTTTCAACAGTAAAGTAGCTAAGGCACGTCTAATGATCCTTTTTTTTTTATGTCGATATTTCGACATTGCCAGTTTTTTTGGTAACCGGTACAGTTGCACTGGTACTTGCCAGATTGTCACTCACCTGTTCTTTAAGATATGAACCACAAACTTCGCAAGGGAAATAACTGTTGCTTTTTTACACCGCGGACTGCTAAATATTAAAAACGGATTTTGTAAAATATAACCAGCTGTAATCTATTTTAAAAAAATCATATTTTTTCTCGAGTTGTGATACACATCAGAAAGTAATGTAAATAACAAAAGAAAAATATTAATCTAAATGTTTAGCCTAACTCTAAGACTAACATTTTTTACGTTGCTACTTTTAAAGCTTTTGTAAAAGCTACGGCTGACATTTACTCCGCCACATTCTTCTACTTTTGTGTTCTACCTAATACATAACATAACATTACATTAGGGGCTCGCTTATGTAGCTATTTCAATTGTTTGTTAGTCTGTGTGTTTTTTTTTTGTTCTATCTTATTGTTCTTCTTATGTTGTGTTGTTTTTGATGTGTTTATTTTCTTGTTTCTGCGTTTGTTTGTCTGTATGTTTGTTTGAAAATAACCTTTTTAAACCTAAAAAACTTCGCTATTCTTTTGATTCCTGTGTATTTATGTATTCATGTTTTTTTTTTGTTTATTTGTTTGCATATTACAATCTAGTATAAACGCTTTTCCTTCACGGATATTTCCCTCACTATTTCCCTCAATCGTCTCTCTCGTTCCTTATCGTGCCGGTAGTACTAATTAATTACGGCAGAAACCAATTAGTGAGGGCAGGTACAGCTAGCCTGCCTATTGTTTACCTCAGGTATCCAGCAGGGGTAGGGGGGGGGACGTTTGTGTTCACATCCTGTTCCCCCACATCAAAGGCTTTCCGGCGGTATGTTGGCCGCGACACGGGGAGGGTCGAGCGGATGGGGGGTGTAGAAGGTGGTAGGAGGGGGGGGGGGGTGGGTCTATCTAGCCATCTCTTGAGAAAAATGTGCTATTGTGCACCTTACTTCAAAAGACTTCTCACACACATATATGCAATTACACGCACTGACACACACACACACACACATACATACATACATACATACACACACACACACACACATATATATATATATATATATATATATATATATATATATATATATATATATATATATATATATATATATATATATGTATGTATGTATATATGTTTGTGTGTAATGCTATTTTTCTCTCTCAACAAACGAAACCACGTTACGACATCAACCTTTTTTTTCCTTAGAGTGTTGAATAATTTTCGTTTAACTTCCCACAAAAACAGCTTTAACGGTTTTACCGTCTGCTAATTGTCTTGAATCTGAAACCAAATGCAGTAATCTAGTTAGGTTTTTTTAGTTAATTTAGGTCGCGAGTTAACCAAAAAAAAAATGTAACTCAAAACAAAAGTTAATGAAAGAATTCTGGAGGCGATGCAAATCTTTGTAAATGATGTTGATGGGAGGGTGGGGGAGGGCGTTATCATGATTGTGAAGTAAAAAAAAACCTTTATTTTTTTTACCTGTAGATTTTTTTTTGTTTTTTTTTTCTGGAGGATAGAACTGAAAAAAAAATCCACAACACAAAAATGCTCCAGGAAAAATGTATCATTTCTGTTTATCAGTAGAAAAAAGAGAGTTGGAGATTATACTACTAGCATCTGACTTAGCCGAAGACTAAAAGTGCCGTTGCTATGACGCGTTTGGCTGCGATTTCATCTGGCATTCAAGCTCCTGAAGACTTTGAAATCCGGCATCTCAGGATCACACGGGCTCATTAGTATTTATAGAGGATACAGGGGCGGAGGTGTCCGGGTGGGGAGGAGGGGTGGGGTGCGACTAATAAGGACATGGATGAATATTCATGGTGTTATTTGCAAGCCTAACCTGGTTTACGTGTGTCCGTGAGTGGCGGTCAGACAGGGCGTGTGGCGGTAATTAGATGTGTCCACCTATACCGACACATCATCAAGTGTATAGTTGTTCATGCATATATATATATATATATATATATATATATATATATATATATATATATATATATATATATATATATATATATACATAATTATAAATACATATATATATACATAATTATAAATACATACATATATAAATACATATATATATATATATATATATATATAATGTTTTAATATATATTATATATATATATATATATATATATATATATATATATATATATATATATATATATATATACATATATATATATAAAGTTTATATATATAAGTTTATTTATTTATTTATATGGACATGTGCATGTACACTAATATATTCTGCTTATAACGCTAAGTAATAACGAATGCATAACTTTTGTTACTGTTATCGTTTGGGTTCGTTCCGCAAAACGTAATCTCCTCACAGTTATACGCGATAACTTTACGGATCCACTCGATTGTATTTTACTACCGTGTAACCGGTGTTATACAGTATAACAGTCGGATGTCGAATACCGCAGCCGTGTCACATTTTGCAGACGATGAACTCTGGAACTTTTAAAGCCTCCTGGGAGACGGCACCGAGGCGCCGTGTCCGGAGTCACGCTGTAATGTTAGCCGTACGGTGCCGGATGTGGGGCCGCTGGTCGAGGAAGTAGCAGACTCGCTACTCAGCAGGAAGCGCCAAGATACTATCTCGGCTGCGTCGTCGATTTTTTTTTCGCCGTTAGAGACTTTGACATGTAACGCTCAGCTTTCGTCTGGTTTATTGAGTTGAGTGTTGGTATGGGCATGGGCTGTTGGTGCGGGGCTGTTTGGGTGAGGGACTGAATGTGGGGTGTGGGGGGGATTTGCTTTAAGAGTCAGTTTTAGATTCCCAGTACCAATTCTATACTTTAAGTACATTTGCTCGGCATACCAAGAAATGTTGTCAGCATTCTTATATCACTTGTTGAATAGAGAAAAAAAACATTCAAGAAAGAAACTCACTTTCGAAAGGTATGGAGCACAACAACAAAGTATCAAATTAAACAAGAGGGGGAGGTAATTCTTTAAGCTGCTACTAAGAGTGCTCACCACTTTATTCTTGTTCTGCCAGTCAAGGCCGTGTCTAACAGTGATACTTTACCTTGGCACCGTCTTTAACTTACACGTAACACATCTCGTCACCATGGAGACGACGCTTGCGATCCCAGGATACCGCGGGACTGACGGGATCTCTCGAGACTTTGGACATCGATGGTCACATACTCCACTAGTATGGGCTTCAGCGGATCAAATACTCCACTAGTATGGGCTTCAGTATCTGGCCTTCAGTGGATCACATACTCCACTAGTATGGGCTTCAGTGGATAACATTCCCCCTACTATGGACGTCACGTGGCCACCCCCACCAACCCACCTCATACATCTGCCGAAGGTACCCCATCTTGTGTAAGATAAAATACTCTTTGTTTTTAAACATCCGCAAAAAAATATTTTAAAAAATATAAAAAAAAAATATAAATAAAATAAAACTCTCCAGAAACTTGATTCCATTTTCTCATCTACACAAGCAGACAAATTCAAAAAGCCAAATCGTGTTCCTCAGACGCATCTCTCACCAACTGACAAGCCCCGACCCCCGGGGCGGCCCGACATGCGTACCCCAATCCTGCCTAGTGTTCAGCCGATGACACAACATCGCCAAAAGATAAGTCCCAACTTATGTTACATCAGCTCCGGATTACACTTTTTTAATTCCCGTAAAAATCGTTTTAGCTAACTACAAGCTTACAGTTAAAACCACTTTTTAAAAATATGTTCGGGTTGTGTAGGTAAAGAGGAGTGGGGGAGGGGGGTGTAGGTAGGGATGGGGTAGGATTACACAGGTAGGTAATGATGAATGGCCCACAATGCGTCTTCAACAGGGTTCCACCATCACTCACGGATGTGACGTCACTGACATGCGTAGCTCGCGTCTCCCATAAACTTTAATGCATACGTCATCACAAACGACTTTTTTTTTTTTGGCTTTTTTTTTTAAAGCTTTGCACTTTTTTGTTTAAAACAAAATCAACATTCGTGAAAATAGATTAAAATTCATAGACTGATTCGTCAAAAAAAAAAAAAAAAAAAAAAAAAAAAAAGAACATTCCTTCCTAAATAGATCAGTTTTTATAATCAATGTGACCATTCGAGTTACCTCACTCTCATAATAATTCTCAGTATATCCCACTGCTCTCCCACCTCTCCCACCCCCACTATCCTACAGGACTTGTCAACGTATTGTGAATCTGCACGAAACATAATATATCATTATTTATTATTTAAAAAACAAAAGACAACAAAACAAACGAAACAGTTTTCATTTCATTTTCGAGATTGTAGTCTAGAGTAGCTGCCCTTCTTCCACCGAAGAAACCTTTGAAACAATGCAACAGGTAATTTAAAATGACAGAAAAATCTGACGCGGGCAAGAAATAGAGTAAAAAAAATATTTGAACCTCTCGTTTTGTGCAATGTAGTGCGTCTAGCATACCCAGGAACTTATGGGTGGGGAGAGGGGAGATGACCGGAGCAAGTTTAATGAGGGGAGTTAATTGTTTCGACATGATTTAACGCTTGCATTTTAAGCTGCACCGAGAAGCACAATGTTACTACTTAACGGGGAGAACCGTTTTATTTCTTTTTGCTTCTGGAACTATTTTAAACTCTGTGACAACTTGGAGGGGGAGGGGGGGGGATCAGGTAGCTTATATTATCTTTGATTTTTATCGCACATTGGAACACAGACATTTTTATGAAAACAAAAGCTACAACCTGTTAAATAAAAATAAAGAAATGTAGTATTTTATAGCGATAAGAATAATAGTTAGATCCACGTGTACTAAAAAATTATAAGATTTAGAAAATGAAATAGGAATTCGAAACTTAATTTGCGAAATACTCGTTTTCGCGACTGCTTGTATGAGTAAATATTGTCTTACTTTAATTAATTTCACAATAAATGTAGTACTTAACAGCGATAAGAATATTGGTTAGATGCCCGTGTACTAAAAAATTTTAAGATTTAGAAAATGAAATAGTAATTCGAAACTTAATATGCCCCAAAATCACGTTTTCGCAACTGCCTATGTGAGTAAATATTGTCTTACTTTAATTAATTTCGCAGTGTTAATTGTTGATCTATTTAGACATTGTATTGCGATAACCTCAAACGCAGGCAAAACGCAGACACATTGTCCTATGTATGTAGACACTTAGCTGACCTAAGAATATCGGATGTTTTTTCCCCCTTTCTTAAAAACCATTCCAGAGTAAGCTATTAGCGTCTCCTTCTCATTAGGGGCTAATGACCTAATTAAGCTATACTTATCCGTCCGCGTCCTTGTTTGGTTTTTTCTTTTAATTTGACGTCAATCGGTAATTTCCCCAGCTCATTTCTCAGACTCAGAGTGTACTCGTCAACTTTGTCACGAGTTGTCACCCTTATGCTTGTTACAACTTGTCTCCCTTGCCTGCTATGGTTGGAGTTACGGGCCTTTTATTTGCAAATAGGTCATCGACCTTAGAATTGCATTCTCTTTATAAAAAAAAAACGTGCTAAACTTGCCAAAGTCCACATTTACTTGTACTCTTGTTTCGTCTTACTAATTGTTAATAAATTGTACTACTGTAAATGTACGCAGAATTTTGTTAATTTGAAGTTAGTGCGAACATGATTTTTTTTAATAAAATACGAAAATTAGCAATTCGTAATTAGACTTCTATTGCAGGTGTTATACTAATTAGCTCACCAGTCACGATAAGAATTACCCTCATTAAACGTGGTGTTACTTTTTCAAACTGCTCGGTCATGAATAAAAAATGGTGGTCATTTACCTTTTAAGCATCATTCAGGTCAACACACAGAACTCAGCTCTCATCGGAGCCTCGTTTTGATAACCATTCGACTCCATTTCACTGACATCGATCACCCCCCTCCCACCGACACCCCGACCCTCCACTGTATCAATGACTAGAAGCTGCATTCAACTTTTTAAAAAAAAAGGGGGTAATTAAGAAATCATCCTTTTCTTTTCAAAAAGAAATCGCAAGCGACTGCATATTGCATGAGGTCGTCAATGCAGCCTGCTGAAAATGCCATTGAATTTTAATGTCCCCAACACCCCAGCAAGTAGAGCGCGTTATCGGGACTGCTGATAAATACTGCAAGCAGAGTGCGCTTCCACTGAAGGATGGCACTGATGCGCTATTGGAGTGCCACGGTGCCTACGTATTGTTTAAACGTGTTTAATTACCCCCATCATGCAACCCAATTAAGCTCATCGAGGCTTAGGACGTCATCGATCTAATACTTTCGATAAATTTAGGACGTCATCGATCTAATACTTCCGATAAATCTAGTCACTCGTTGCGATTCAATCTGACTCAAAACTTGTGTGTGTGTGTATGTGTGCGTGTCTAATGTTCAAGGATCCCTGTCGGATATGGTATAGACGAAGTAGAGTTCATCTGTTTCTGACACCTCTTCCCTTTTACTTTTATTATATTCAGAGTTATTTGTAGAGACTGGAATCTTTCTCGAACTTGGGAATGTATCATCCGTGTGATCTAACACTTGAAGGGGTGGCGTGGGATAGAACGTTCGACTGCTTACCTGAACGTCTCGAGTTCGAATCCCTGGCTAGATTCGCAGCACGTCCCTGAGTCCACCCAGCCCTGATGGGTACCTAACTTACGTTAGGGAAATTTAAACCGGCTGGGCATAGTGCTGACCACGTTATCTATTCATATACCAGGGTCACAGAAACAGGTGAACTCTACTTCACCTGCCACTTTTGACCGCTAGATTCGAAAGGGAGCTTTGCGTATCTACCACTTGAACGCATCCTCCTTTTGCTTACAAACGCATTTTTTACAATAGCAGTTGCAAAGTTAACAGATTTTGAATAGACTTTATTAACTGGCATGTTTCGATACAGTTTCACCCACCTTGTTCCTTACAACCAATTAATTATTTATTATGTCCATCTCTCTGGTAGGATGTAAATCGTAATAACGTCTAAATATAGCACTGACGTCATTGCTTCACGAGAGCTGGCACCTAGTCGGCATGACGTCACTCCTAACACGCGCGGAAAAAGAAAAAAAAAAGTGTTAGAACGAAAATCTCGTTGTTTGTTTAGAGATTCGTTTCTCGTTGTTGTCTCGTGGTGACCTTGAGTTTTCGTGGTGACCTTGGTATACAGTCGAACGTCTAACTTCATAAATAAATGAGGTTTTCCTGTGATGGATGAGTTCGCTGTACTATTACCCGTTTTATCCCTGTATACACATTCTCTATGACATGTTTGCCCCAACCTTACGCATGAAACACACACGTTCCAAATTCTTCAGAGCAGCTGGAGAAAGGGCGATAACTTTAAAAAAAAAGTCTAATTTCCAGTTATCTGTCCTGAGTTAGCGAGAATGTAATAAACACCGCCTCGCCACCTTTGACCTTTCGTGAGCTCTTTAGCCCCAAATCCCGATCAAAACAAATAATCGTTGAAGAAAGGGAAAGCACCGATGACAGACCAGGGGAGGTCAGCGTAACGACACGAGACTCTCCAGAGGATGGGGTTTTTTTTTTTTTTTTTTGCATGATGGGTTAGGGGAGATGGGGGGGGGGGGGTCGGCTTGTGGTCAGTTTGGGCTTGACCGCCCGTGAATGCCGCGTTGGTCAGCTCAAGCTGATGCTAATCTGGGCGATAATCGTGTGTGACTGTAACTGACTTTTCGTGTAATTCGTTGGTCAGGTCAGTCTCTTTGGACTTAAGGGGAAAAAATACAGCGGTGTCTCAGTCCAGTCTTGACCAGTTATTTCAATTAGCGGCGTGGGGGGGGGGGTGGCAAAGAGAGAAACGTCATGGGTGTATTCGTTTGTGTGTGTCTGTGTCTGTGTGTGTATATGTGTATATGTGTGTGTCTGTGTGTATATGTGTGTGTATGTGTATGTGTGTATGTGTCTGTCTGTGTGTGTGTATATGTGTATATGTGTGTGTCTGTGTGTATGTATATGTGTATGTCTTTGTGTGTATGTGTGTGTGTGTGTGAGTAAACTGGTGTACGTGTTTGTGAGTGAGATAAGTGTGGGGGAAGGGGTGTGGGGAGGTAAACGTCGAAGTCGCGTTACATAAAAGGGTAAAAAATATTCTCAATAAACCATTTCGAACAACTGAAGTATAACTTAAAAAATCTTTAAATCTACTACTTCAACCCTAGTTGAATACATTTCTTAACACACAACTCAATCTCTACACTGAAATAAGAACGCCATTTCTAATTCAAGAACTCTCACTAAATGCATTATGCTACTTTATATCCCCCCCCCATACACACACTACAAATCTCATTGTGAAATAGAGACTTCAATACTTTGCCTCAAGCATATTTAAACGCATACGTATGCGGTTTTCTTATCAGCGACACGTATCAATTGAAATGAAGACATATTGATATCGATTTGTCGGAACGTGATTTAAAATAAAAAAAAATCACTCGTACCTTGCTGTCACATTTAAATCCGAAATCTACATTCCGTCTACTCGATCTTAATTTTATACAAATCTATGTATCTTGTATTTCGCCCTGTCGCGATACCCACTCCGCGGACTAAGTCAGAGCATTGCCTGCTTTCATAGAAACCACAGGCTTCTAGATCGTCGAGACGTTATTGTGATAGACGCTATACACTATACAACGACGACGTAAAACGGAGAGGGAATTTCGACAGTAGGTTGTCAGTCTTGGCGCTCTATATGAAAGACGAATAGCATTTGGTTGTGGGTTTTTTTTATTATTTGCGTGTGAAAAAAAATGTACTTTGACATTTTATTGACGGAAAGTTGTTTTTCTAATTGGAAAATGCAAGATCTAGCTTTTGGGAGTTTTTTTTTAGTAGTACATTACATGATGATATTGCACTTTTTTTTCTAAATACCTAGGCAGAAATTTAGGTTACGGTCAGGGCTAGATTTAGGAATTGCGGAATTTAGGTACTGGGGAAGTGATACTAGTAAAAACAATAATTCGACACATAGTTTTAGCGTTACCATTTTAGGTGTTGTTTTTTTCAGTAGCATTGACAGCAAGGAATCAGCAGTTCAGGGGAGAGAATGCTGACTTGTATCGATTATCCCCAGCTGTGGAGGTTAGGGTGTGTCGGGCAGGCATGTTTAGGGCCGCACTTAAAAGTCCCAGCACTTAAACCGGGACGGTGACGCAGGCTCGTACACCAGTATTTCGCGTAGATCTTAACGGGATTAACACGCGGTCAATTCTATAAATAAAATAAAATCACGAACTTTTTACGACAGACACCAGATGTATGGATAATCTGAGATCTTTTTTTTTCTCGACGAAGACATAACAACGAAACACTTTTGGTTTAGCGGCTTTAAACCAAGCAGTAAAATTTGAAATACAATTTGATTCGAGTTATGGGGGAAAAAAAAGTCAAATTTGTGAACGATCAATTTCATTTTTTAATCGTGCTGTCAAGTCCCCTATACTATAAAGACATACACGCACTTCTCAACACACGTCCACGAACACTTTAGCAACCAGCGTATCCCATAATAACATTAAAATTTCGTAAATCGGTAAAGTACAAATATGACACACACAATTTGACTGCTCTCTATTTTTATTGGCATTCATTTTAAAGTCGTTTAAGGAAAAACATATTGCAGTTGAAAATATTTTTATTCCCTTCCCTACACTAGACTAGTATAATTAGTCATCCAATAAAGTCAAATTTGATGTTTTATTGCCATCATGTCTTGACCCATGTGCCGAATTTCAGAGAAATTAGTCGGTTAGAAGTGCTCGAAATTGCGCTCGTCTGTTTCGATCTAGACATGACGAGGAAACAAGTTAAATAAAAGCTTGTAGAAACTAACACTCGTTAGCTCAACCTAAACCCAATAGATGTTGCTTTGTGTGTGTGTGTGTGTATGTGTGTGTGTGTGTGTGTGTGTGTGTGTTTTTGTGAAAAAATCTGGCACTTATAAGCTTGGCAAGTCAGACGACTTGAACTGGGACAGCCACTCGAAGAAAGCAGCTCAATTTTCATTGGTCAGGCTGGTGTGAATGTGTTAAATCTGCTTTGTGTGGGATGTGCTTTGTGTGTGTGTGTGGGGGGGTGTGTGTGTAGGGGATGTGTTTTGTCTGGGGGATGTGTTTTGTGTGGGGGAGTGGTCAGGCTGGTGCGAATGTGTGTAGTGTAATGTGTTGGGAGAGAATTAAGCACACTAAGTAGTGCAACCAAATAGGAAAGAGTTCGACGTGTACTTCTGTGGGCTGTGAGGGATATATAGACTGTGTGAGGGCGGGGGCTGGTGTGATGTGTGTAACTGTGTGGGGATTTGGACAAAAATACTTCACATATCACTGTGAACTCAACACAGCACTTCACATTTTACCTGACCTCAACACACCACATTTTGTATGACCTCAGCATACCACTGCACATATCGCGTGATCTCAACACAACACAACACATATCGCCCTACCCCCCCCCCCCCCCCCTTCCCAGTCTTAACGAGCTCTCGTATCGGGCTTTTCTACTCCACGATTTTATTTTTGACATTGATGACATTCATATGACAAATCCTATTTCTCACGCCAACGCACCCCCACACCCCCGACCCCCAGTGTACCAACCCCCTCCCCCACCATGAGTTAGATAGGATCTTTTCTATCCCCCATCCACCCAATCCCTCTCCGCTCACATTGGCTCTTTTTTTTCTACAGTACGAAAAAAAAAACATTTACCTTAATGTGTGTGTGTGTGTGTGGGGGGGGGGGGGGAGTGGCATTATAAACGGAGGATAGGGGGAGGGGCTTTAACTCCAATGACGTTAATTTGACAGCTGTTTTGTGTTGTTGTGTTTGGTGATTGATATCTATTGACAAGTATGGTTTACGCTGGCGTAGGGTAGTGACTGACAAGTATGGGTATACTTGTTTGTACTGGCTGACAAGTATAGGTATGCTTGGAGTGGTCGAGTATCTGTCGTTGGGTTCGAACTGTCGTCTAGAGACAGATTTAGTTAGGGCTGAGATTTATGTGCAGACACCAACCGATTTGACCTGGGTCGTCTTCGTGTGGTCCTTTCGAGTTTGACGATCTTCTCAACAAAATAGGTTCCTCTAACTACTTGTGCACCGTATTTATCTCACACCCTACCCCCACTACCCTCTCTTTCAATCCCCACCCGTCTCTCCCCTCCCCCCTTCTCTTTTCTCCACCTCTCTCCCTCTTCTTCTCATGATTTTTTTTTCTCAATCTTCCCAACCCCGACTTACCAACTCGTACACTCCACCCCCACCCCCAATCACCTTTCCTACCCTCCCACTCCCCTCCCTCATGCCAAACACATCCCCCACACTTTCTTTCATTCCACACACCCCCACACCCCATTCTTCCACTCCACACACCCCTCTCACAATCGCATGCCCCCCCCCCCCCCCCCATATTAGACAGTTATTCCCTTCGACAGTTTTCATAATTCAAATTTTGACATTAGCATATCTATGCAAACTCCCAAAAAGGCTTTCTTATGAAGACTTCAATTCATTCCTTACTAGCAGTGGCTATGTGCCACATTGGCATTTGCTGTTTGTGATTTTTATGTGTGCGTCTGTGGCTGAATAAAGCATTTTGTGTCGACATGTTCTGTCTGTGTGTATGTATGTGTGTTTGTACGCCATAGCCTCTAATTTCCTTCTTGTTGATTGCCTTGGAATTGATTACAAAATTCTACAGTTTTATCGTTTTACTTATTGTGTTTTTTTTTCTCTTGTTGTTCTTAACTGTCTCGTGGTTTATCGTGCTTTCTCGTACTTTCTCATAATTTATCATGTTTTGTCCCGGGTCTTCCACGATGCCGTAGTCTGAAAGTACCCATATACACACTAGGTCATGTAGCAGACATTGGTCAGTGATGAGGGCATACATGTAGTAGAGCGATACTTGATAGTGGGCATATACGTATCGTAGAGTACTATGTAGGTTATATGCTTTAAACAAGAGTGTATATGCTGTAATAAGGATGAAGTATGCATTAGTAAGGATAGTATATGCATTAGTAATGATGGTAAATGGATTGTAGTACACTCATATATGATGTCCAAAAACATTTAGGCGAAGACATGTGTCATTTGGCAAATAGTTTGGCTTTTTGTATCTTTTGTATCAACTGTATGGCGTTACATTTGTGAGTTTAGGTCAGTATACGACCATTGTGTCCAAGGATACTTGACATAGCAACAAAGTGCATTAAACATCGCACACTCGCCCACTCCCACCCCACCTCCTGCACGCACACCCCGTTGGTTTAGCACAATTGCTCAATAGAGGGTCAGTAAGTTCGGACGTAAATTGTGAAAATGAAATACGTTTTTGATAACGTTTGGCGTCTTACAATATTAAATCAGATTTTTTTTTATTAGTAAAAAAATAAAATAAAAATAAAATAACCAGGTTTTCCTACATTTGCAGACAAAAATAAAAAAAATAAAATAAAAACGACGGCACCTCTTCCTCCTCCCCCCCCCCCCCCCAAACACACGCGCACACTCCTAGCTATTTTTCTGGCAGATGAAAACTGAACATTTGAGATGAGTTCACGATAATGAACAAGAATAGAGATAGGTTCCTGTGACAGCTCTTAGTGTAAATATTTTGAACAAATGGCCGACTTGTTATCGCTAGTTTCGTAGGTTCGTCTAAGGGCGTTCACTCTCTTTAAAAAATATTTTAGTAAGTCGTTATATCTAAATTAAAAAAAAATAGAAAGAAACAATTTGGAAATGTTTATATTATGTTGGCTGTTTCTTAAATTTTAAACCGATTTAACTTTTTTTTAAAAAATCACAATAATTTGTGAACAGTTCAGTACACCTCCCTACACAGGGCAAGTAGAGTCAACCTGATTCCCTGACAGAGGTAGAATAAATGATGGTATCATTAAAACAAGGCCCAGACGCCTTTACTTTTTTCCCAATGGAATCAAAACTAATACATGGATGGGTGGAAAAGGGACCTTTCTGACCCAAACCCTAGAATCGAACTCACGACTTTCGGGTTATCAACTCTCCTAAATACCGGCGACAACAATATTGAACAAGACTATAAGTTTAATACATCGTATATCAGAAGGAATTGATTGTAAATTCGATGTGAGCAGTTCTGTCTGAAGTCGCTGTCTGTCTTAACGTTTGAAGCACATCCTATCTTCCATGGTGGGCTGTTGCCTATAGTTGAAACACAATGTTGTCGTAAAATTTCAATTATCACACAGCTAATAATAGTTGTATCCTTTACCTGTGTCGGGATGACCTTAAATCCACACCACCCCACCCTTTTCACCACAAAAAAAAAAAAAAAAAAAAAAAAAAAAAAAAAAAAATATCCTCCTAGGCATATGATACAACGAAAAAGCCACTTAACGATCGCACCAGAAAAGCCATGTTAATAAATGGCTTTACCCCAGGACGTCGAACACAATTTTTTTTCTCTGTATCGTATTCTAGTGGCCTACACCTTACGGGTAGCAGCATCAAAGAGGAGCTTAGACGGAACACCGAGCTCCAATCAGCGCCCAATCCTATTAACACTAGCGTGACACTCGCGGATGGCACCGTGTTATCTGGCGCTCAATGCACCCCCCACCCCTACCCCTACCCCCACCCCTAAGTCCTAGTGCTGAGAACCCCACGTAACGTGTCCACGTACAGTCTAGCAAAATTTGACGCCATCAAATTTTTTTTCTTTAATATTTTGAAAAAAAAAATTTACATTGCCAGATTTTTTCGGAGTTTGTGTTCTAAACACGATAAGACTTGACAGGTTGTACAACACGTTTTGTGGAAAATCGATTGTTGCCACTAATTTTTTTTAATGTGTCAAAATTCATGCTATTAAATGTTACATTTAAAAAAAAATGAGTTCAAATAATAAAACATCCATGACTTTGGCAAAGCGTTTCTCTAACATTAGGCCTACTTGTAGACTTTATTTCTGGAAAGAAAGAAAAACATGTTTTTTTTTAACTTAACGCTTAAAATCAAAGCTCACAAATTGCGAGTAAAAGCGTCAAAACTTGCTTCATTTTCGACAAGAACGCAGCATAAGGGGCCACCACCCGCGGATTTTATTCTCACATGAGTGATACTGCAAGCTAGAGTTGTCTTCCCATTATGTCATGTAGAGTTAGCTTTCCGGGAAGGAGATTAAGATGGCGGGGGGAAGGTGGGGGGGGGGGGGGGGGAAGGGGGGTGGTTGGACGAGGTAGATGACTTACGGAAAAAAGAAAAAGGTAAAAAAGAAATGTTAAGATGCTTTACTGGTCTCTGGGAATAGTTGAAGTCACGTGATGCCCGCGTTGTTTGACACATTGTTCACGGCCCAACGATTAGACTTCATACTCGGTTTGTTCGGCGTGAGTTGTTTGTTTATTTCTCTGTATGTCTTCCTCTCTCTCATTATCCATCTGTTTGTGTGTATGTGAGTGAGTGCCTAGCCCCTTCTCCCCCTGTCTCCCTCTTTATTTCTCCCAATTTTCTCCTCTCACTCTTTATCTTTTACTCCCTCCTCATCTTCCCTCCCCCTTCCCCACTCTTATTCTCATTCCCTACTCCTCTTCCCCTTCCCCACTATTCCCCCTCATTTCCCTCTTCCGCACACCTCGCACCTTCTCCCCTTCCTCCTCCTCCTCCTCTCTCTCTCTCTCACGACCATCCAACACATTTTCTGCAGGTGCTGTCTTTAAACTTGTCCCACTTACTTCCCTTGCCTGACTTCCTGCTTCTGTCGCCTGTTCTTACCTCCCTTTACATTTTCTTAATGAAAAATTACATCTTTTTAGAAAAAATACATTCAGTCTACTTCTGCTCTATACGTTCATTCACTGTACTTCTGCTCGTCATCCTTGTACCACCTTCACACCCTCACACCCTCAGCCCCACACACTTACTCACACACCCGTCCAATACCACACACGGTGTTTGCAACACTGGCCATAGTTAGAGAACCAAGTCCCGGTACCCCTGCCACGACTAGTAGTAAATTATGCAGCATTGGTTAATTATCTCCCTTGGCATGGCTGTTTGGGCTGTTTCGTAAACGAACCGCCTTTTCACACACACACCACACCACACACACACACACACTCACTCTTACACACACCACACAACCTCACTTTCCCCGCTGTCTATCTTGAATTGAGACCTCCAACTAAATAACTAATTCGGATTTTAAAAGAATCATTCCTTAAAGTACGTTGTTATTAGCTCCAAGAACGCACTGTGAAACAGGACTAAAATAGCATGCAGTACACGGAAAAATAGTATATGTTAATTAATTTTACTCTTCTACACGTTTATTATGGTGAAACGAAAGTAATTAGTGTGCACATGAAATGAAACACAAACCGAAAACACTAAAGAAGATCTAGTTTTGTCAGACTCGTTTTGTTTCAAACTCGTTTTGACAAAAAATCGATATCAAGATTGTTTCATTTCTAAAGTAATTAATGCCAATTTAAGATTTTTATTAGATTGTTGACGTTGGAGTTTGCATGGTGCGGAGATTTCATGACAGCGCTCTGCTTTGACAAACTCTCCAAGACAAAAATGCAAATGTAATTTGTTACGCTGTCCCTGATTGGTTGGGATTTGCGAGTAGCTCGTGCGAACTGACCCGGGGGTGGGGGAGGGTGTGAGGGGATAGGGAGGTAGATAAAATGCCGCTCACGTTCTTTGATTAGCCCTGGTCAATTTGTAATTATGATGGTCCGGGGCTAAGGCGAGTGACGTCATAGTGGCGTCGATGTGACGTAATGAGAGACATTTTTGTGATATGACGTCATGATGATGTAAAATGACGATTACGTAAATAGATAATGGTATATATGTCTTATTCAAATATTTCTTTCTTGGCTTTTAAGATTTGAATCACTGTAGAGTTGCATGTTACATATTGATAAGTTAGCGACTAGTTTGAGATATGACTTTTAAAGATATCAAGTCGATTTATTGCATCAAAAGAACCTAGAGTCATGTTCTGCCCTATACGCCCCTTGCACATTTAATCTTTTTTAGTGGCTTTAAATAATCTCTGTACCCACCATCCCTCGCTCCGTGACGTTGTTCCGGTCTGTAGGAGGGGTGTGCTTCCCCTAATGGCTGAAATTGTTCGACTTTCACACTCCTTATCATCCTAACCTTTAGCCGATCACTGCTATCTAGCGGGGTCTAATCCCATCCGTAGGTCCATACATATTGTGTCTATGTATATAGTATCCTTGCATATGATGGCCATGGCTATACTGGCCATACATATAGTGGCCATTACAAACATGGCCATGTCTATAATGTCTATGCCTATAGTGGCCACGTATATAGTGTCAAAACATATAATGAAATAACCAGTGCATATAACAACTACTTGGCGAATAACAAAACAGACTATTTCTGAACTGGTATGACTACATGCCAACTGTTACAGTGAACTATTTTTTTACGTAACTGTTGGATTAAATAAAACAGCTAAAAATCGTTACATCACAATTTGATCGAGCAAAACCCTTAACATAACAATTTTACCATGTGAACATATTTACATAACAATCTAACTAACAACATATTTCACGAAAACAAAATTTCACCAACCCACAAAAGCTTAGATCCCCTTCCTGCTTTCCTTAATCGAAATAAATACACCTAGACCCTCCTCACCCATCTTTCAGGAGTAGAGGTGAGACACCTTGATCCCCCCCCCCAGGGGTAGAGGTAAGACACCTAGATCATCCCCCCCCCCCTCACCCATCTCTCACGGGGTAGAGGTAAGACACCTATATCCCCCCCCCTCCCCCCCCAGGGGTAGAGGTAAGACACCTATGTCCCCCCCTCACCCCCCCCCCCCCCCCCAAGGGGTAGAGGTAAGACACCTACCTTATCGTGCGGGCCAGGAATCTCTGCCCGATAGAGCCACGCTTCCCCCCCGAGGCGCGTGCCGCTATGATAACAGGTGAGATAAAACATTACCTCGCTGAGGTATCACCTCATCGCGCTGGCCGTCAAGTCCTGTCACCTGTCTGAGGCGAACGTCTTTATCTCTTTTCAACTTTTTATCTTTGTTAAATGCTCCGTCTATTTTACCTCGGTGGATTACAAAGCTTTTCTACAACTTCATTTTTCCCTAGACTGTTTACAAAAAAAAAAAAAAAAAACCGTATACACACCTACATTTCTAAAAAGCATATATATATATATATATATATATATATATATATATATATATATATATATATATATATATATATATATATATATATATAATGTATGTATATCTGCCTGTTTCTCAGACGAAGACATTTAGTCAAGTCAATGATTTCTCTGTTATTTGTTATTGTTGATATTCTTATTGTGTTCATATGGGCCCACATAAATTATTATTTTTGTCTATGAAAGTTTAGAAATATTCAATCATGCTGTGTAAAATGTTTTCGTCATTGAATCTGTCAGTAGTTGTGTGTGTGTCATGATATATTAGATTATACCGACTGCTGTTTTAAATTATGATACTGATGTATGATGTTTGTTTTTTCAACAGTTGGTGACGAAGACGAAGAAGATTTTTATCGGGGGTCTGTCGTCCACTACCACGATTGATGACTGCAAGAAATACTTCTCACAGTATGGAAAGGTAAGGGGGTCTTTTGTTAAAACGGGTGTCAGTGTCTGGGGTTCAGTAATTGGGGGGGGGGGGTCAGTGTAAAATGGGGTTCAGTGATTAGTTGGGGGGTCAGTGTCTGTGGGGTCAGTAATTGGGGGGTCAGTAATTAGTTGGGGGGGGGGGTCAGTGTAAGTGGGGGTCGATAATTAGTGAGTGCCATTTGAGGGGGGGGGGGGGGTTAGTGGTAGTTTAAGTTATAGTCAGTGTTAGTGGGGGTACAGTGTGGCAACGTGAGGGTTTGTGTGGGGGATAGTGTGTGGTGAGTTAGGGAGTCACTCTAGAGGTTTGTGTGGGGCTGGTGTGAGGGTATGTTGATGCGGTAGTGTGTGTGTGTGGATCATTGGGTGTTACCTTTTTAACTGCAATAAGTTATTTTAGTTATGGGTTTACATGGGGGTCAATGTCAAGATTGGGGTCTGTGTGTAGATACATGGGGGCTGCTTGTGAGTGCGTGTGGGTGGGGGAATAATATATGTATCATCAAGGGACAATTGTTTTAATTAGAAGCTAAGCATGTCAATGTGTGTGCTATATCAACACTGTAATAAATATTTCAACTTAACATGTATAAAACCACCACACTACTACAGACAGTACCACCCGTATCACACCACCACAGCACAATCACAAATAGCACACACTACAACAACACCTGCAGTGCAACCACAGTAAAAAAAAAAACACATCAATTTTACTTCTTCAAAACGACCACTTTCCTACACTTCACCGCCCCTATCACCCCCACTCTCCTGTCACCCCAGCTATTAATCACGTATTAATCTTCCTACCATGTCAGATACTCCCCCCACCCCCCTCCCACTCCGCTATCAAACAGTCACCACTACACACCATTACGCTTAAATTACCTCTCCCCAAACCTATTTTACACTATATCAACCAAACACAAAACACCTTTTCAAAACGCATTAAAAAACAGACCGCAATATCCCAGATCCCATTTCATGATCTGCCCACCATATTAAACGCACCCCCCCTCCCCCACCCCTGGCTTTCACAACCGATTGTACCTATCATACCCATTAAACACTCGCCACACAGGTGTGAATGGGTAAATACAAACACTTATCATTCCCTCCCCTTTCTCTCCCAGGTTATTTATAGCGGGAATTAAAAAAAACATAACCGGGTAGTTGCTTGCTGTATGCATATACTCCAATCGGTTTGTTTCGCTAAAAAAATAAAAGTTCATATTTTTTTTTACCGATTGACCTGATATCAGATAACGTGGAACACGTTTTAGCAGAGAAGTCTGTTTATAACACAGACAAAAGTCTGGTGTATATCTGTCTGTAATGACTAAACAGGAGAGAAAAATATGGAGTGCACTTCGCAGTGGTGAAAACCACGTGATACCACCCCCACACCCAACCACGTGATACCACCCCCACTCCCAACCACGTGATACAGCCCCCACCCCCAACCATGTGATACCACCCCCCACCCCTAACCACGTGATACCACCCCCACCCCCAAAACACGCGATACCACCCCCACCCCCAACCACGTGATACCACCCCCACCCCCAAACACGTGATACCACCCACACCCCCAACCACGTGATACCACCCCACCCCCAACCACGTGATACCACCCCCACCCCAAACCGCGTGATACCACCCCCACCCCCAACCACGTGATACCACCCCCACCCACCCACGTGAACCACCCCCACCCCACGTGATACCACCCCAACCACGTGATACCACCCCCACCCCCAACCACGTGATACCACCCCTACCCCAACCACGTGGTACCACCCCCCACCCCCCCACCCCCACACGCACAACTTCGTCAAGCAGGCACTAGACATGATCCGGTCCATTGATTGGATCAGTTCGAACACGTCGAGAATCAATGCTGATTGATGGTCATCGATGTACGGGACTGAGGATTCCGGGAGACACGTGACACGACGGTAAAGATGACGTGTCATAGCAGGCGTGTGGCTGGTGGTCGGGGTGGGGTGAAGTCATTTGTGTGGTGCTGGTTCGAATCTCAGACATTCGTGTTTTTCAGTTATAATAGTATACCTTAAACCAGCAGTTCTATTTTTTAAGTACAGATCAAGCTACACGCGATAATAACCAAAATAGAGAAGCTATATACCGCGTGTAATCATTACGTGTGTAATGACATAATGACACCCACGCTGACCCACACACAAATCACACAGGCCCCGCCCATCGCCCTCCCACATTTATAAACTTCATTTTATAAAGAAGTGCGATTTAAAATAAAATTTTAAAATAAAAAAAAAATTATATGTATAAATCTAAAAAACCGGACTTATTAATACGAGATAGGGAGGGTTAATCTTATAATATAAAAAGAAATAATAAAATATTAATACCGATGATTTTTAGAATTTTCAGTTACAACCCTTCCCCCCCCCCCCCCCCCTCCCCCTAACAACAACAGCAACTAATGTTAGAAGCAGAATATTGAAGGGGTTTTTTTTCAACAAGGTCTCGACACTCCGAGAGTGTCACTACTAACGACATGAGTAGCGTAGTGGAGTGTCGACGGTACGTTAACCACTCGCCTGCGCACGCTTTGTTCTATATATCGATACACAATCAATTGAGGTGGTGATGGATGGTGGACCCTAGCGGTCGTTACCTTCCCAGTGGATTAGTGGCGGGGTGGGGTGGCCGGGGTTACGATGGGGTAGTCATCTGTATCACATCTACTCTTGTACACACCTGCATGGGTCTAATAGGGGTCTGCTCGGAAGCTAAGGTATGTCAGTCAGTCGGGGTCATTTAAAGTCAGGGTCTCACAACTATCTACATTGCTGGCTACCTGAAAATTATATGTGTTACAGTTTTCTGTTATAAATGTATAACTAGTCTGTTCACGTTGATTGGCAGTGCGTAGAAACCCAATATACGAACACACAAAAAATAGTGAACAGGGAGTAGTTAAGCAGTTCAAGAAAATGTGTATGTAAAGCGGTCGTTGTTTATTTTTCTAAAATGTTGTGTAAAGCTCATTATCTGCGCGACCTAAATTATCTTGTTTAACTCTTTTTTTTTTGCTCTTCTTTTAGAATATTTTAAAGTAAAGAAAAAAAAAATCTTTGTAAAAAAAAAGTGTTTGTAAAAGTATTTTTGAGGATGTTTATAAGATACAAAAAAAAACTAAAATAAAAAATTAAAAAAAAAAAAAACGAAGTCTATGTTCCAAAAAAATGATTGCTTAGTCGTGTAAAAAAAAAAATTGCGAAGTCTTACTTTCCTAGGATACCTTGCGTTAGTCGTCATTTAAAGATTAGAACCATCCGACCTTGACCCATACACCATCACGTCAGCCAACCGTAGCCATCTGCCAACACCTTTTTACCCCGCACCACCTCACAAATTACCTGCCGTTTTTGAAGGGGAACGAAAAACACAATTTCACTTTTTTATTCTTTTCCTGACGCCTTTGTTTGGTTAAAAAAAAAACGGCTAATGAGTAATTAAAAGGAACAAAAAAGTTTCGTAAGTTCTGTTTTAATTAGCTTTTAAACAAACATTCGTGAAATTGTTATAAAAAGTTCTAGTTTTGGAATGTGAAAATGTAGTAGGGGTGTCTGTATTATTTCAGTTATTTTAAATAATTTTGAAAGATCTGATTGGACAAATGACTTGCGAAAGCAATTTTAGAGGCGTGGCCACGCGCTTTTGCTTTGCAAAATGTTGACCACACCTTCCCTTCATATGCCGAGGTCAAAAAAACATATGAACTCTACTTTATCTGAGACGATTCTTTACTTTTAGAGCACTTATAGTCGTGGTCGAACGCAAGCCTCCTAACCCCAAGCCAAAAGTCTTGAGTTCAGATCCCGTTCTCCGCACGACTTCCCTGAGTCCACCCGGTTGTGATACGAAAGTAGAGGCGGCTGGGCATAGAACCAACAACAACAATTTGATCTTTCAACATGAATGAAACAGGTGAATTCTACTTCATCTACTCTGTTTAACTACAAGTTCGAACGAGTATTTTTCAGCTTTCTGCTCCGGGGAAAAAAAAAAAAAAAAAAAAAAAACGCGATTTTCTTACTGTTCACATTTCGTAACTGTCCATCTACCCTCAACGTAATTATATCTTTGAAGCCTTGTTGAACCGGTAATGCGCTTGGGTTGATATTCGCATGCGTGCATGTAGTGCACGTGCGAACGTGAGAGCTTATCTTGTATCTACTTATCTGAGCAGCATGACAGCCAGCAGAACTGAACAAGTAGACATTTGCCAAGACAAGTTGGTCTACGTTTGTGTCTGCTTTTAACACCTGTCTCAATGATTTTGTTTCCATGTGTCTGTCTTCAACATGTCTCAATTTACAGTTCTACATGTAGCTGTGGTAATGTCGGTTGCATCAATCTAACACACTTGACCCACTTTTAGCTGTGGTCATTTCAGCCCCACCACCACAACACACATGACCCACTTTTAGCTGTGGTCATTTCGGCCCCACCACCACAACACACTTGACCCACTTTTAGCTGTGGTCATTTCGGCCCCACCACCACAACACACTTGACCCACATCCTGGCCGGGTCTGCTGGCCCCGTGTTGGTCATAAATCTTTCATCAGCAACCATCTGACGGTCAGTTCCTCATTCCCCGGGCCCTGCTCTCCCCATCCCCCCTCCATCCTTACACATCTCTCTCAGATTTTAAGGACACCCCCTCCCCCCCCTCTCTTGTTTTGGCTGGACACTGTCCAGTTGTTTCCCCGCCAGCCATCGATTACTGCACGCTGACCGCGGTTAGAACGGGCCTCGTTCGTCTTCTGTCCGTTTCTCTTTCCGTTTCTAGCAGAAGATTGTGGACAGGGAGGAACTATTGTGCGTGAGTGTGTGTGTGTGTGTGGGGGGGGGGGGGGTTGAAGTGGACGTTGGAGGTGGTAGGTTTTGGGGACGTAGGCGGAATCGCTGTTGAGGTTGGAGGTGGGTGTTTAAAGCGTAGGCTGAGGGCGTAGGCGAATATGGTATTTGATGCAAATTCCCACTGTCTTCGAACCGATTTTCCCACATAATTTCCCCTAAATACAACACACACTGTCTCACACTCACACACACCAACCCCCTCACTAAGCAACAATGCGTTACGATCACACTTGCAGTGATTTTGCACGGAAGTGGGTGAATTTTCCTACCCGCTTTGTGAGTTAAAAAAAACAACAATATAAGCTGGTGGCGCCTCGCATAGTTTCATTATATTTTTTCGTTCCTCATCTAAATTTTTTCTTCCATCCTCATTCGACCTTCACCTCCTACTTTCAACCCATCCCAACATCCGCACCAGCGGTTTCTTTGACGCACCATAAAAATGGTAACGTTTAGACTGATTCGCTTCCTCCTTAGCTCGACCTTCTCTCATCTCATTACCTCCCCTCTTCTCTCCATCCTCTGTTTCCCCCCAGCCTCCTCTATTAACTTCCGTCTGTCCATCCAGCGTCCAGCTTGCTGTCTGTCATCCGTTAAACGGGGATGGTGATTACAGGACGTCACTGACCCCTCCGCCCCCCTCCCCCCTACCCCCAAACCTCCTCGTCCACAGCAACCAATTCCATGAGCAAACATTTCATTATCCTCCACCCCTCACCCCCTCCTTTTCCACACACGTCCCCTCTCACACACTCTTCGTCATATCCTCCCACACGCACACAATCCCTCACACTCACAATTTCATGCCATATTCTCACACACATTTTTACACACACACGCTCACTCGCACACAACCAGCTGTTTTCTTTCGCACCTCCCCCTACCCACCCACTCCCAGCCCCACCCTTGGTATTGAGAAACAATATTAGAAGCCGGTCACCTTCCCCAACAATCACCACCCCCCCCTCCCACCAGCCGCCCGGACATTTAATTATCCGTTTTAAAACTGTCGTCGCTTCAGTTGTTTATTTGTGTAGAAACCCCTGTTTAAGCGGCCTTGACCCTGGTACACTAACGCGCCTTCTGACCCCTATACCATTGGACCCCTACACACTGTGACCCTCTTTCTGCACCCATTTGCTCTGGTCACTAATTACTACTCCCTGACCCCCCTAATAACTATACCGACCCCCGATTCTGTGTTCTAATCATGCCATTAAGCCATGACCCCCTCACACTACATGGAACATCCCCACCCCACCCTTTCCCTTGACCCCTGAACCCTAACCCTCTAAACCCCCATCATCTCCACACAACCACCACACATCCCTAACCCCCACATCTTTAAACAAATGCTCACGTTTGTATAAAACACAAAGGTCACAATGACCCGTCTCAGACTTCATTAATTCCACAGTTTTCTAATTAGTCCGAACCTGCTGATTCCGTACACACATTCCATTGGAATAACTCCATTTTATCTTAAAACAAGCTGGACTGCTAACCCGTAAGTCTCGAGTTCGAATCCGGGTTCTAGTCAGTAGACCGTCCCTGAGTCCACCCAACTCTGATGGGTACCTAACTCACGTTAGGGAAAGTAAAAGGCGGCTGGGCATAGTGCTGACCACACTATCTCTTCATATGCCGAGGTCACAGAAACAAGGGAACTCTACCTCACTTGCCCCATAGACCGCCAGGTTTGAAAGGGAAACTTTACTTTTTTTTTTTACTTAAAACAAGAATTAAAAGTTCTCTGAAAAATAATCTACCCGTCACCTATCTAATTACGATCCGTTGAAACATGGTTAATTAACTGCAAAAAAACTTTGCTAAATTACGAATTAGATGTATGTGTAAAAGCTAAACCCGGCTCATTCCGACAGGGATTCGAACCCCTTGCTAACACCTTCATGGCATTTTACACCGTTCTGGTTTACATAGATCAAGTCATAACGTTCAAACTATTTTTTTCGAGTATTCTGATCTCCTATCTCCCCCCCCCCCCCCCCCATCCCCTTTCCCTTAAAAAATAAAACTCTGAAATCTGCAACACTGAGTCATTTTGGCAACGTTAATAAAAAAAAATGTAAAAAAAAAACCTAAAAAAGAAAAAAAAAACTATGGCACTCAATAAGTGTCAAGTACACACTTTTTGGAAACCGGAAGAAGAAGCGCAGTGGCATCAAGGGTATTAATTTACTACATTCCTTCAAGCCAATTTCCTCAGCACAGTTGTCCCCCCGTGTAATCAGCCCGGTGACGTACTGCATCTCCGTGGTGGCTGAACGTGTAATTTTCGTGTCGCTGTGTCGTTTGCTGACGTCAGTGTGGACTGGTGTGTTATGGCGGGCCACGCCAACAGATAGAGAGAAAATTGTATGTTGGGGGGAGGGCTATTGAGTTCATGTGTACTACGTCTCTATGTAAAAGATTAGAGATTTTTGTTGTACCGCTATCACCGAGCAGCGTAGGTTGTGCGAAAGTAAAGTTTCCTCGTGCTACATAGCGTTCCATTGGGGCAGGTGAAGTAGAGTCCATCTGTTTCTGTGACCTCAGCTTATGAAGAGTTCGTGTGTTCAGCACCATGCCAAGCCGCTTTTACATTCCGTAAGGTGGATTAGTAACCCATTAGAGCTGGGTGGACTCAGGGACGGTCTCCTGATTTGAACTTGGATTCGAACTCGATTTTTTCGGGTTAGCAGTCTAGCTGTCTACTGCTAGGCCACGCTGCCTCGTTTGTTGTGCGCAACGTCATCATTGCCCGGCTTTTGAATTGTTTACTACGTCATAGGGTTAAAGTTCAGAATGTTTGTGTATACGTCATCAGATAAATAAATGTACTTTCACTTGTGTTTTACGTCATCAAATAAAGATGTCTGCGTCTATGTGTACTTCGTCATCAAACTAAAGTGTTACATTTTTTGTTACGACATTAATGCGTTCGAATTTCAGTATTTTACACAATCAAATAAGATGTCTGGGTTTCTGTGTACTACGTCATTGAATATTAATGACGTACCTGTTAGCACTCACAACTCTCTATTGGATTACGCCGATGCAATATTGAAAATTGAAAAAAAAATGTTTTCTCTTTTTTTTTCCGATTTTCATACCATGTCAAAGTGACCCAATCGCTCGAACAAGGGTTTTCAGATAGCTAAGTGATAACAAATATTACGTCAAATACAATGGCTGAATGGGTGGGGGGTGGGGAGAGGAAGGCGATCGTGACGTATATTAAGATCATCTGGTAGATCATTCCCACCCCCTTGACAATAGATCAGGCGATCTAGGCACGTCTTAAGACCCCCCCCCCCCATCTTCCTCTCAACTCTCAATGAATGCATATCTTCCCAACGATTTAGACACAGATGTGTTAAAGACCCCCCCCCCTCATTGATGGCAGCCTATTAAAAGAATAGAACGGCCTTGTCTACGACCTACACGAACCTAAAGTAACCCCTTTCCCCCACCCCATGAACAACGGTCTATAAAAAACCGAACTTAACCCCCTGCCTCCCCCCCCCTCCCCTCCACACTGTCCCACGGTCATCCATTCCTTTTAACAATTTAGACAAACCTAACGTAACACCCCCCCCTCTCATCACCTTACAGACAACGACCTATACAAACCTAACATAACCCCTCCACCTCCCCCCTCCTCATCCCATGGACAACGACCTAGACAAACCTAACATAACCCCTGCCCCATATGTCCACGTATACACCGCAACACCCCCTACTAATACCGCAGCAACATTGACGCATGTCTGTTTAACCCTTTGTGAACGGCGTTTGTTTCCATGGTTAATTCATAACACTTTATTTTTGAGCTCATTAAATTCTATTTTCATTTCGCTTCACACTTTGCATATTTTTTTTTCAAGGGAGACAAAAATGGCTATTTTAGAATCGGTATTCATTATGCAGAAAGCCAACAGCAGAGTTTAAACTCAAGAGAAACAGAAGCTTAATTTTTGAGTGGTTTGGATTATATTAGCTCTGAATGTAATTAATATCCACAATCAGTGAAACAATGTATAATGTTACAAATGTTTTATTCTATATTATAAAACAAATGTTAGTTAAATTTCCTAATAATAAATTTCGCTGGCACTTCTCAATGGCCAAGTTCATATTTCGCTGGCCACTTCTCAAATGGGAGTTGCATATTTCGTTGGCCACTGAGTACATATTTTTGTCGGCCACTTTTTGATGACCAAATATATATTTCGCTGGTCACTTTGTAATGGCCAAGTGCATTATTTTGTTGGCCACTTTTCGCTGACCAAATATATATTTATCTGGCCACTTTGTAATGGCCTCGTACATATTTCGCTAGCCACTTCTTAATGGCCAAGTACATATTTCGCTAGCCACTTCTTAATGGCCAAGTACATATTTCTCTGGCCACTTTTTAAAAGTATGCTACTGATCACGCTGGTAAAATCCTAATGGCCAAGTATATTTTTCGCTGGCCACTTGTTAAAGTATGCTACTTATCACGCTGGTAAAATCCTAATGGCCAAGTATATTTTTCGCTGGCCACTTATCGTTGGCCATCGCTTAAGTGTGCGAGCTGCTCTAGCCCCCCCCCCCCTCCTCTCCCCCCCCCCCCCCCCCCCCCTCGCCTATCAGTGAGGTCATCCCCCCGGCTTGAAACCTAGAAATTAATGAACTTAATTCCAGCGTTCTCCCTGCTAGAACGGCACGGGACGGGAAGAAATCGATACAGGAATAGCCCCAGTTGACAACTGTGTTTTTCCCACAGCTGGGGGTGGGTAAGGGGAGGGGGGGGGGGGGTAATTATATCACCCCCCCCCCCTCCCAACCCATCTTTAACCACACCTTCAATTAAAATTAAGATTGCTAAGTCGCTTACACATCAGACATGCACGTTCTTATATCTACTGCCGTCGGCTTGATGTGAATAGTTCTTTATTACTGCATAGATTTTCGTCATTTAGATTGTTAAGTTTAAAAAAAAAATATTGCTAACAGTAACAGAGTATTCATGGGACGGCTAGACTGCTAACTCGAAGAGTCGAGTTCGAATGTCCCTGAGTCCACCCAGCTCTGATGGGTACCTAACTTACGTTAGGGAAAGCAAAGGCGGCTTGGCTTAGTGCTAACCACATTATCCTTCCATATGCCAAGCTCTTTGAAACAGATTAACTATAATTCCACGAAGGCCTATATTTTTTTAACGTTTTTCTTATTTATTTATTTCTTTGCTTAAAAAAAAAAAATACTCGTGTGCCTCTGAACTCACCCTCACATGTGTGGAGTATTAGATAGAATTTAAAAAATGTAAAACTGGGAGGAAAAAAAACTATCTTCAAACTTTTCACTCTATTCTTACATACATTAAAAAAAGAAGGGACACAACCCGAATGGATAGAAACTAGGTGAAAGTGTTGCAGTTTGCAGGAGTTCCCTCCCCTACCAATTGACTCGGACGTGTAAGTGCTCGTCTGGTGGGACCCGGACAATTGATGGTCCTAGAGGACCCGGACAATTGACGGATCAGCCGAGTGGAGAAAGTCTTTTCCTTTTTTTTCTGTTACATCAGAATTCCAAATTCCCGAAGTTGAACTTTGTATCATCAGCTTAAGTTTAAGTCAATTTCGTTTATTTTATTCACGAAAAACAGGTAGGCATATATGAATTCACTAGATGTCTCCAGCTTTATAGTAAACTATTGGGCGAAAAAGTATATATATATATATATATATATATATATATATATATATATATATATATATATATGCATACATACATTCTTATTGATTATTGTTGACAAGTTAATTAAAACATTAGCAATAAATAAAGTAAACTGCAAATACATAACGAAATGCATTACATAGCCGCTCAGAAAACACTAAAAGAACGCTTTTTTTCCTATACGAAATAAACTCTGACTTTGATCATACATTTAAATCACTTTACCATTGGCATGGTACTTAGCGTAGACCCTGAAGTATAATAAACCCAAATTGTGCTTAAATTTAAACCGAAATCTAAATCCGTGTTGATATTTGAATCTTAATTTATCTAAACCTAACCTTATACATATCATCACAAGAATAACCCACGTCTCTGTATTAAGCTCCGCATTCCAATGATCTGTGACCTTTATATCATTAGCAACACCCCAATTGTTCTCTAACTTAAACGCAAATCACACGCCAAGTCTCCGAGCTACACATGTCGCCGGCCACCCGAACCGCAGCATCAAATAAACCCCAACCCTTTGCACATTACGTCGAACCCTTACGATAACCCCATAATACCACCAGACGTAGCTTTAAAAAAAACCAAAAAGGTGATCCCAAAGTCTAAAGAATCAGGAGACCTCAGGAATGGAACCGATGCCGTCCAGCAGATTTCAAACAAAGCAGGGACAAGAGAGAGGAAAAAATTATAAAAATACAACTTGAAAATCTCTCCCCCCCCCCAATACACTACCCCGGAAGTGATATGGCGGCGTGAAATAGCAAGAGGTGTGTGAGGGGAGATAATTTGAGTAAAAATAACCACCTCTCAAGAAAATGTTGAGAGCGTATAAAGATGGCAGCCATCGTCTGAGGGTGGCCGACTTCCAATGGGTGTTCTCTGTATACATGTTATATATATATATATATATATATATATATATATATATATATATATATATATATATATATATATATATAATGTATAGTATTTATCCTGATATGTATATGCTTAGTTAAAAATTAATACATTGGGACATCACCACCATCTGCAGGATTATGCTCATTAAGTTCATTAAGTGATGTCTTTATCGCTCGAACTAACTGACGTCTTTCCCCTTCAACCTGACGAATAATTCCTTGCTTGAATCAACGTCTATACCGTCGACCAGACGTCTTTCAAGTTCGACCTGAAGTTTTTTCTGCTCGGTCAGAAGTTTTTGACCCCCCCCCCCCCCCCGCCAACCTTTCCACATCCTTCTCAAGATAATGTCACCGTGCTCCCGTAGATGAGGCTGTACCTACCAATTATTACAAGAGAGCGATCACACGGGATTTTGTACCGGGGTGAACTCACCTTCTCATCAAAGGATCTACAATTATACATCACTTATTCTGCGGTGTAGTCGAGGGTTTTCAGAGGGGGGAGCGTCAATGTGGGGTGGAGAAATGTGTGTGTGTATGTGTGTGATTTTGTGCGTGTGTGTGTCTGTGTTGTGTTTGTGTTTGTGTGTGGTTCCGGTGCGTTGAACGGCTTATAGAACGGGTTTGTTAGTGAGTAGATTGGGGACGGGGGGTGTTGGAAAACATTCACTTTTAATTACGAATACAGCAAAAACGTCTTTTTTCTTAACAGTACTTGTAGCGAAACATCTTAAATATTAGACCATTGTCTTAGATTTCTGACTCCCCGCTTAGACGCCTGACTCCCTGTTTAGACGCCTGACTCCCTGACGAGACTTCTTACTCCCTGGAGTCCTGACTCACGACTAAAATCCATGACGCGCTGCCTAGACTCCTCACTGAAGCGAACTCCCCCTATGATCTACGTACAATTTAACGTATATAATCTCACTATAAAACCCATTAATACTGTAACTAAACCCTAACCATAACATACGCTCTATCTCTAGGCCACATCATACCACCAAATCCTTGCTATTTTTAGAAAGATTTGTGTCGAGATGCGCTTTTAAAATCTGAATCTATAATAATAGTTTCGCTGTCTCTCTATCTATCTATCTGTCTGACAAGAACGCTCTAGAGAAAAGACAAGCAATTTAAAAACATGCACAGTAATTCGAAAAACGAAATATGACGTCGACACATTTAGCGTAGAGTAGAACATAATCTCAAACCAGAGAGTGCACACAGTAATGTAATGACGTCATTGAAACATTGAAAAAAAGGAAATGTTGTCTAATCTAAATGGTTTGCGTGAAGAGTTTCTTGCATATAATTCTTCGGGTAGGGGCGACGCCCCACCCCCGCGTAAGAACGTCTGAGGGGGATGGGGGGGGGGGTTGAGTGGGGGGGTGGTTTTAATTTAGACTTTTTCCTCCCCGGAGAGGGGTGGGGGTACTTGAAATTTTCGGGGAGGGGCGGACACTGGAAAAAGTATATAATTATATTTCGTTGAATGGGACGGTAGACATGTTTT